>NC_079314.1:52106211-52406489 GCF_029931775.1 Euleptes europaea
TACTCTTCTTTTATATTTGTCTGGGTCTTATTATTTAACCTTTTAATTGTGTTAGTTTAACAGAAAACAGTAGATTTAGATAAATTTATTTCAGATAATTTGTTATTTTATTGCAATCAAAAGATATGTATCTATACTGAGAGAGAGAGAGAGGGTGTATTCAATAGACTATACAGTTATTTGCTTTGCACATGTTTTATACTTGTAGCACAATGTACGAGTTTGGATTATGGTTGATTGATGTGGTGTCCTCATCATCTCTAGGGGCCTACCCTCTTCTTGAGTTAAAATTGTAGCCTTGCCTGGCTACATTCTGTCATCATTTCTCAGATTACCTGTTCATAGGCATTCTTCACCTTTCTTTAGATTTTGTTGTTGTTGACATTTCACTGGAAAACATCTTAATATATATTTTACCTTGCCTTACCTTCAAACACTTCATCTGTGTTTGGCTGAAGGGGCACTGTGGTCATGAACAGTTTCCTAGCTATGCACATTTGAATGTTTTTAAATTTATTCTTCTGTAGGTGGTGAAATGCAAATGTAAGCAGTCGGACCCCTCCTCCCTCTAAGGGGTGCCACGATGGCCTGGGGACCAAAGACTGGCATAAAAGCAAGACACTGCTCTCCCCAAAATGGATGCCTCTCAGAGAGTTTTGGGATCCATCTTGTGTGTCAAACTTGGGCAGGAAGGAGGTCGGCAGCTGAACTTTTCTGCTGGCCCTAAGGTTTGCCTGGATGGACAATGAGGCTAGCTTATCCCCACTGTGTCACCCTAAGGTGATTCAATCAGTGCTCTGAGCAGACCATTACTTACCCTACTTGCACCCATCCCAACAATGAATCAGTATTCAGGAGCATAGTCTGGACATTCTCTTGGGTTCTGATAACTCATTAAGCATCTCTTACCTTTTTATTTGAACCTCGGAAAAGCAATCAATTCATTGTCTCTGGATTTCTTGCCAGCTTACCTCATTCCACCTCAGGACCCAATTTTGGGTATAAACATTGGTCCTTAGTTTGGCCATTTATTTTTTGTGTGTTCTGAATCCATGCATGCACTCCTACTTGCATGTGGGCTCTTTCCTTTGTTCCTGGAAATGCTGGTTGTTTTCTTCTTCAGAACTGCTTTCCTTGGACGTCCCTTCAAGACTGGTAACTATCACCCATCCCTGAAACCCTAACCAATTTCCTCCCTTTTCTCTTAGCTAGCTTTTGTATGCTTTGTGTGTATATGCTCATTGCTTGAGATATATTTCTTGGTTTTACTACTTAATTATTTAATAAACCAATGTTAATTATACAACTGCCTGCTCATTTGAGAGTTTCCACCCAGGACTACCCTGGTATACATAGGTTATTGATCCCAGTTACACCCTCTCGCTCTCTGTCTCCAGCTATTTTCCCCAACCAAAGTGGAGACTACATACTTAGGGTAATACGAAGAGTTGAGAGGGAGTGCAGTTGAGTCTGTATGTATGTGCTGTGCCAGTGAATGGGCAAATCAAATTCAGTGGTACAGAATTTCACCAACAGTGATAGTGGTATCAGAAGGGGCATTCCAGATGTGCTTATTTTTATGCAAGCAGATTTTAGAGGTCTCAGAAGAAAGAAATGCTTGTTGGAAGTACTCATTTAAAAAGACATCTACCAAAGTGAGAGATTTAACTTGTCAAGCACGTAGAAACGAAAATCTTGATTTTACATATAGACACAAAATACTGAGATAGCATTAACAAATTATATCGTTCACTCAGAAGCTGGCTTGCTTCTATTTGAGGAATACTTTGTGAACGTAAACACTACTTTTTTTAAGCTGAGTAAAACTATCTGGGGTTTTATATAAGGAATTCAACAAGGGTAAGTGCTAATTAATTTGTTTAGGCCCAACATAACGCATTTGTCAGTGGACTAACTATCCCAAATTTCATGTATTTGTTTTAAAGTTCCCCAGCACGCACACAAATTACACCATATGCATAAGCACCACTGTACAAGCTTTTCACAGATTTCATTATGGCATAGAGGTGTTTTCAGTCAACTGACTGAAATCTGAACTAAAACCGTGTGAGAGGATTGTAGCAGACTCTACGTCTGCATTGAGATTATTTACAGTTGTTCTTCATGCTAGGACTGTTGGGGAAAAAATTCGATAAAACTCGGATTCAGCAAAATTTGACCCGTTTTAATTTGGGAAATGCTGAAGTCCGAATTCCCCAAATTCAGATTCATGGAATTCGGTGCCAAGTTCCGAGTCCGGGGAAAAATTCGGCCGAATAAAGCTATTAAAAACACATTTGTGCCTTTCTGTGGCTCTGGGGGGGCATTTCTGGGGGTAGAGGTCCCAAACTTTCAGGGTAGCTTGAGGGGACCCTTCTTGCAAGAACCCCCAAGTTTTGTGAAGATTGGATCAGAGGGTCCCAAGATATGGGGCCCGGAAGGGGTCGCCCCCCTAAATCACCCACAGGAATAAAGCCATTAAAAACACATTCGCTGCATTCCATGGCTCCGGGGGGGCATTTTTGGAGGTAGACATCCCAAACTTTCAGGGTAGCTTGAGGGGACCCTTCTTGCAAGAACTGCCAAGTTTTGTGAAGATTGAATCAGAGGGTCCCGGAAGAGGTCCCCCCACCCATCTGCCCGGCCTGGGGTCTGGCTGCCTCGGCAGTTGGGCCGTACCATTACCCCGGCCCGGGGGAATAAAGCCATTAAAAGGGATGTACTAAACGGAATGACAAGTCAGCCCATTGGAAACAATGGGAGAGGTTGCCCAGCCCATTGAAGATAATGGGAGAGGGGAATGTCAGTTGACTTGCATTGACTCCATTGAAAATACATTACAGGGGATGCACTAGAATGAATGACAGGCTAGCCCATTAGAAACAACAGGAGCGGCTGCACAGCCCATTGGAAACAATAGCACGAAGCCAGAAAGAGACTCATTGACCCACAGTTAACTCCAGACGAAGTTGGCAACCGATTAAAACAGGAGAAAGCACGGTCCCACACAGAGGCAATCAAACCCACCCCACTTTGGCTCCCCCCACACACACACAGTAGAAGCCTGTCCGTGGCTTCTAAGAGCCGATGTAACTACACCAAAAGTGCATCCAACAATGCTCAAAGCCTAAGTAAACAGTGTAACTAGCATGGGATGCACTAAAACGAATGACAGGCTAGCCAATTAGAAACAACAGGAGCAGCTGCACAGCCCATTCGAAACAATAGCAACCAGCCAGAAGGAGACTCACTGACTCACAGTTAACTCCAGTCGAAGTTGGCAACCGATGAAAACAGGAGAAAACACATTCCCACACAGAGGGAATCAAACCCACCCCACTTTGGCTTCCTCCCTCTCACACACACACAGAATCTGCTTTCCCACACACACACACACACACAGGAAAAAAGTTATAGATAAAAGCCCCAAAATGGGTCAAACTGTGGATGTCTTCTGTTCCAGCAGAAGCAGGGCAGCAGCAGCTGCTCAGGATCTCTCATGACTCTCTGGCCATTTATGCATGGGAGGTTTTGCCTTGGATGGATTTGCCGCTCTGTAGATGCACATTCAGGATCGCCTCATCCCATTCATCCCAATGGGCAGTTGGGGGGGACCCCATACCTCGGGACCCTCTAATCCAATCTTCACAAAACTTGAGGGTTCTTGCAAGAAGGGTCCCTTCAAGCTACCCTGAAAGTTTGGGACATCTACCTCCAAAAATGCCCCCCCGGAGCCACGGAATGCCGCGAATGTGCTTTACGTGGCTTTATTCCAATTGGTGATTTTTTTGGGGGGGCGACCCCTTCCGGGCCCCATATCTCAGGACCCTCTTATCCAATCTTCACAAAACTTGGGGGTTCTTGCAAGAAGGGTCCCCTCAAGCTACCCTGAAAGTCTGGGACATCTACCTCCAAAAATGCCCCCCCCCGGAACCGTGGAAAGCCGCGAATGTGCACATGCACCCCCCCCCATAGGGATCTCTCTCACACACAGATGCTCTCTCTTTCAACCACGACTGGTTGGCCAGAAGAAGACCCAGCTTGGCCACCGATTGGCCACAGGAGAATGCTGCTGGTTGCTTACTAACTGACGGTTATGCTGCTGATTCGGAGCCCCTGAATTTGCTGAATTTATTCGCCGATTGCCCCAAACTCGCTGAATTCGGCTCGTCATTTTCCTGCCTTTTTAAAAATTTGGTTCCATTCGAACTGAAAACCACCAAATCGGGGGAAATTCAGTTGTTTTTTGGTTCGGGACGAACCGAATCAACAGCCCTACTTCATGCTGGGTTCATATATCAACCATTTGAACTTTGTAATGTTTAAAATCATGTACTTGTCAGGCCTCCAGAACTAAAGCCATAGAATTGGATCCAACCAGCTTTTTGCTGTTGAAAGTGGGAAGAGGGAGGTTCCCCTTTGACTATCAAAAAAGAAACTATGCTAGGGACCATGAGAGCTACATAAACAAAGGCCATGTGAAATAAGAGCACAGTAAGAAGGGAATTATATGAGAATAAATGAAAAAGGTGATTGGATTCAACCCATAGATGAGGACAGATTTAGATGGCAAATCTAAGAACTGGAATTGAAGTGCATGTCCTGAACCTGCATTTAGAAACTAATCTGAACTAAAGGCTACTGCTTGGAACACAGAATATTCTGCTCCACTGACCAGGCAAGAACAGAAAGTCACATTCCTTATAGTTTTAACAAGATCACAGGGGCTGATATTATATATCATTCAAATCTGTGGCAGAAGAGGCATCTGGGAAATAAGCATTAGGGATGCCGAGAACTTTGAGACAAAAATGTCCGGCAGGTGAACACACTGTATTTAACAGCCACAATCACTCACGAGCCTCTGATCCCCTTGTTTCACCACTATTCAACTCAAGCAGTTGCCCAAGTGGTTTGCTGATGTGCCTACGCTGTGGCAGAGTTTCATTTCCGTCTGCTTTGCTGACCTGTTTTGCATCTGAACAGAAGGTGAAATTGAATATCCCCCAGGGGCCTAGATGAACAAGTCAGGGAGACTCTAAATATCAGGGGCTAATATGATACCTATAATGTTGTGCAAAAACATGCATACACAAAATAAACTTGGTGATACTATGGGCTTAAACTAATACCTAAAGATAGGATGTTTTACAAATAACTGTTTGTAATCATTGACTGACAGACAGCTCACTGTTTATATGATTGGCTGCCAAATAGCGTGCAGTGAAAATAAGTCTGAGGAAGGGGAAACTAGAATTCCCATTGGGTTATTAAAAATGTACATGTGTGAAATGCTGCCAATTGCATTTTATTGTAACTGCCTTGACCTGCTCATGAACAACCAAACTGATGAAAAATCAGCTTCCTGCTCATGACTCAGGAGCAGAAAGTGAGCTGAACTGGCAGGAGCTTTAGCATGCCTACTAATAAAGAAACAAATGTAGTTTTCTGACAAGGGAAACTGCTTCAATGGTTTTCATTTTTCCACTCCAACCTGGTGCCACATTTCAAAGCTGGGTCAGATTGTCATAATTAATAGCCAGAGACCCTTAAAGAAACCAGAGATTTTGTGATGTGACACAATTTTTAAAGTATCACATATGGGTAAAAAAAACAGGAACAAACAACTGACAATGTTATCTATTTTGCTATTTTCCAGCTCTCTGTCTTCTAAGAGAGCCAGCATGGTGTAGTGGTTAAGAACAGTGATTTGGAGCAGCGAAGTCTGATCTGGATAACTGGGTTTGATTCCCCACTCCTCCACGTGAGCAGCGGACACTCATCTGGTGAACTGGATTGGTTTCCCCACTTCTACACATGAAGCCAGCTGGGTGACCTTGGGCTAGTCTCAGCGCCACCTACCTCACAGGGTCTGTTGTGGGGAGGGGAAGGGAAGGGTATTGTAAGCAGGTTTGAGTCTCCCTTAAGTGGTAGAGAAAGTTGGCATATAAAAACCAACTCTTCTTCTTAAATTGTGCAGCAGCCAAAGCTTTTCATGGCATAAAAGTAAGTAACATCACCTGGGAATTAAACTACCATGAAGCCCCTATTAAAGGGGCATGCCTTTTTTCTCTCCAAATGGTAGGCAGGTGATGGGTAGGGCTTTTCAGTGGTGGCACCTCACCTGTGAAACATCTTCCCCTTTGAGGCATTTCTAGTGCCTACTTTATTATCCTTTGGGCGCAAGGACCAAACATTTCCTTTTACCTAGGCCAGGGGTTGGCAAACCGTGGCTCTCGAGTCGCATGCGGCTCTTCGACCCATTGAGTGAGGCTCTCCGAACTTGGTTCAGAGCCCCTGCTCTCACGCCCGCTCGCGCCGGCAGCCGGGCTGCGGAGCTGGCACACTTGAGAGAGAGAGAGAGAGCAGGCGAGCGGATACGCTGTCTCTCCCCCCCCTGCTGTGGAGAATGGCCGGGTCCCCCTTTCCCTTGCCCTCAATGGTTGGGAGGTTAAAGCCTCCCCTCCCCTCTAGCTGCGCAATTGCTGGGTGGGTGGCTCAGCGGTTCCTGGCCCGCCCCACCCGCCTATCAGCTGTTGGGAGGGGCGGGCTTCCTTTGGCGGCGCGTCCCTGGCTTGTCTGGTAAGTGGAGGGTGGAGGGAAAGCCCCGAGGCACGGGGTGGGGCCCCCGACCCGGGACACATGTAATGGTACAACTCGGGGTTGTTTGCTGAAGCTGGAGGGTGGGAGATTCAAAACTGATAAAAGGAAGTATTTCTTTACACAACACATGGTTAAATGGTGGGACTCCCTGCCCCAGGAGGTGGTGATGGCTGCCAACTTGGAGGGCTTTAAGAGGGGAGTGGACCTGTTCATGGAGGAGAGGGCTATCCATGGCTACTAATCAAAATGGATACTAGTCATGATGCATGCCTATTCTCTCCAGGATCAGAGGAGCAGGCCTATTATATCAGGTGCTATGGAACGCAGGCAGGACAATGATGCTGCACTTGTCTTGCTGGTGGGCTTCCTGGAGGCACCTGGTTGGCCAATGTGGGAACAGACTGCTGGACTTGAAGGGCCTTGGTCTGATCCAGCACGGCTTTTCTTATGTTCTCATGTGTTTACTGCGTCTGTGAATCTAGAGAAAAGTTTGCTCACATTGTTCACATTAAGTGTTTGTCAGTCATTGTCATGATTTAATTTTATGGATACCTTTTTTCCCTCCTCAGAGGCCATGTCTACCCACTGGCTTTCTTAGCGGTAGACCTGGACTCCGAGGAGGGGAAAAAGTCCCCCTTCAGAGGCCAGGTCTACCAATTGGCTTCTATGGGCCTCCGGAGGCCAGGTCTACTGCCAAGAAAGCCAATGGGTAGACCTGGCCTCCCAATGGGACTCAGCCGGAGGCCAGGTCTACCAATAGGCTTTTATGGCGGTAGACCAGGCCTCCAGACAAGGACTCCGGATGGGGAGGGGGAAATGGCAGGGACTTACAATTTAATTTTTATCAATAAATAAGATCACTATTAAGTATGATATCAAGTTTTATTCAGTGTACCTATAGTTTAATTAAGACTTAAAACTTTAATTAAAGTTTATTAAGTTAATAAACAGTGTACCTACCTATATAGTTTAAGTTTAAGAAATTTGGCTCTCAAAAGAAATCTCAGTCGTTGTACTGTTGATATTTGGCTCTTTTAACTAATGAGTTTGCCGACCCCTGACCTAGGCTTTTAATTAATGAGTTCCAGCTTTTTCATTTGTTTTTATGGCCTCTTTCTATCCCAAAGACTAGATTATGTTGTTGTTGTTTTTTATGATTGCATTGTATTTTCATTTTACCATGTGGGTTACTTTGAGAAGAACTCCATATTTTCTATATATATAATGCATGTAGACTAGGTACATGAAGTGAGTTGGGGCCACAGAAAAATAAGGCCAACACCAACTTAAAGAGTGAATATTCAGTGCTGCTATCTCACTTTTAGAATATTCTCTCCATAGAGTTGGTAACTGTGAATTGGGAAATTCCTGGAGATTTGGAGGGCAGAGCCTTAGGAGGGTGACTTTTGGGAGCTCAGCAGGGATTGTGATGCCATAAAGTCCACCCTGCAACTGCCATTTTCTCCAGGGTCTGGACTCAGTGGTCTGGATTGGAGACCAGTTGTCATTCTGGGAGAATTCCAGGCCCCACCTGTAGGTTGACAACTCCACTTGTCCTTGGGGCTTACCTGGTACCTACCATAGTGTTTTTAAGGAGACAGCCAAACCATTTCTTTTTACCCAGGCTTTTAACTAAAGGCTTATATATTTTTAGATGATTTATGGTTTGAGGTCTGTTTTATGGATACCTTTTAGAGAGTTCAATTTCTTTAGGAAACTTATATGCCATCTCTTATGTGTACCCTTTTTCTGGGGACAGAGTACCCCATCTTTCCCATTGCTACCAGACTATCTAGAACTCTTACAGTGCATTCCTAAGGAGAGTTACTCCAGTCTAAGCCCACTGAAATGATTAGGCTTAGACTGGAGTAACTCTCCTTAGGAATGCACTGTTAACCATTCCAACCTTTTGAAGACTCTTATTCTTGGCCAGATATAATGTCTTACCCCTCAATGAATTGTTTGGCAGACTCCTAGATAGCCCAATCAAACAAAGGCTGTGTGAAAAGGCTGCCTGTGTGAAAAGGCAAAGACAGAAACACTTTCCCATTTTTATTCAGTTGTGATTTATATTCTTTTATAAGATCTTCTCTTATTACTCCATTGATTTCACACTTTCCTGTTTGTTCTCAAGACTATCATTTAAAGTATGTTTTCTGGTAAAGACAAGGCTGTTACTTAGCCCATAGTTTATTATTTAATGGTTGCTTTGAAAAAACGCCAAAAGTTATAAGAAAGTTATGCCTAAATGCTTATGTGCATACAGGCACTCTTTTTGCACTGGAACTGAAACTGGATATGCCACCTCTCCAGAAATCTGATTGTGGTGGCTTGTTTTTGGTTTTAAGCCTATGACTTTTTAATGGGTTAATAATACATATGAGCCAGTGTGGTGTAGTGGTTAAAGTATTGGACTAGGAGCTGGGAAAACCAAGTTTGAATCCCCACTTGTGCCATGAAAGCTTGGGCCAGTGACATACTCTCAGCCCTGATCCTGGCTAACATTTGGATGGGAGACCCCCAAGAAATACCATGGAGGCAGGCAATAGCAAACTACCTCCTTCCGTCTCTTGCCTTTAAACCCTATGGAGTTACCATAAATTTTCTATGACTTGATGGCAAATGTGTGTGTGTGTGTGTGTGTGTGTACACACAGATATCATTCTCCATCATTGCCTACAGTTCTTGGCTGAACTGGTATAGATGGACAACAGGTGAAGATTTTATTCAAGGTTATGAACAATAATCTTAAAGGCAAGTCCATTCAAATCCCTCTCCTAGCTCCCAACTGATTAACTCCTGAAGAACTGAAATTCTAAGTAATTTCAAATACTTAAAGATATATACTCATAGCTAGCGACAGTCTAAAAGCATAATAAATACATCCTACTTTGCTCCTATTAACAGGCAGGACCTGCCTAATCAGGAAGTTGGGTGAAGCAATTGCTATGGTCAGCATATTCCAGTGGCCTCATTTCATTTTGCTGCTGCTAATCTCTATCTGCATGTGCAGTTTTGCTTCAGGCTGAATGTGCCTGAAGTCATCACTGTTGCCAGGTGACCAGATTCAGGTCTACACTATTAATACAAGGAGAGGTGAGACATGGATGCTTCCAGTTGGCCCATGAGTCTACATAATCAGACGATGTTCACTCACGGTATATTTCTGGGTCCACAGATAAAACTACTAGAAATGAGGAATGATTTAAAACCACTCTAAAATGAAAACTAATTAAACTGTCTCAATCTTGTTTCAGAACAAAACTAAGGTCACATAATCTTAGAGCAAGTCTGCAGATTACCAGCTCCTTAACACTGTAATATGCAAGGGACTATTTCTAGCTTCTATCTCTTCACAAGACATGCACCACTGTGGGTCCTAGGGTTTCCAGGCCTCCTATTATGGCAGAAAACCTCCTGCAACAGCCCCCGCTGCCTGCTGCGTCTCTGTTAGCCAGCAGGAGAATCATGAAAAAAAATCATTGTCAGGATGACACCATTGCATAAATTCCAGGGAAACCCTAGAAATGACAGCTCACTTCTTCAGATACAACTAGAATGTGATTCCATCTGTCCTTAAGTTGAAAAGAGTGGATTAGATACACAATGACAATATAAATGTCAAAAGCAAGTAAATGACATTAGCAGGCATGATTAGATTAGGTGTGATATGAGGAGGGGTAGTAGGCATGGAGAAATTGCCATTGGTAATGAGACAGGAATCCCAGATCTGCATTAAGTCCAGGAGAATGCATAATCTTGAGCTTCATTATTAGTTGTAGTTCAGCAGTCTCTCTTTCTAACCTCCCTTTGTAATCTCTTGGTATGAAAACTGCTACTCTAACAGCACATTCTTAACCTTCGAGGGTGAACGCCGTCAGGAGGCCAGGAAGTGGCAGCACCGGCATTAGGGACCCCCGTCAGCTTCCGGGCTACTTAGTCCGGCTTTAGTGGCCCCAAGGCCACCGGGGAGGCCTGGACGCTGGTCTCCAGGCACTGCCACGGCCGTGCTGCTCCAGGATGCCGGCAGGGCCTTCCAGCAGCATCCCACCGGCATAAAGGCCCGTGCCAGTGTTCCGGGGGGCATTCCGGCATCCTGGGAGGCATTCCCAGGGTGGGCCAGAGGAGGAGCTGCTGTTAGGCAGCTTCCTGTCCCCTTTCGCCCTGGGTACGCCGGCAAGGCTGTGCCTGCTAAAAAGCAGGCGCAGCCTCACTTTTCTCAATGGGGTGAAAAGCCCCATTTTAAGAGAAAAAAGAATCTGGCATTGTTCCCTGCTGAGGTCTCTCCCCTTTCCCAGGATCAACCCCCCAAATCTCCAAGAATTTTTCCAACCCTGAGTTTACAATCTTAAATCCCTCCCTGGGTACAAGTCCAGATTGGAATTTGTGCCTCACCTAGAGTTTCCTAACCTGCATATCCAAAGGTATGTCAAGAGGAGATAACCCTTCAATATAATTCACCCTCCATGCTGAGCAGCAGTAGAGTTCGATTAGCCAAGAACCAGTTCTGAGCGGGCTGCTTTCCCAACCTACCTGCTTGTTAATTCATGATAGGTTGCCTTAGGGAACCCAGCATCAAGAGCTGATCTCACCAAATATCCTTAACTTGAGTGAAAATCTCTCACTATCACAGCCAACCTAGTTAGGGTCTACCCAGTCCTGGAGCCAGGCCATTTAAAAATAACCAGTCAGAAATAAACCAAAGCATTCCTGCTTGTACCTGAAGTGACTAATCCCAGTATGCTAAGAAAGGGGGTGGGGCAGCTCAAACTAGTAAATGCAAAGCTGAGCGAGGGACATGCATATAAGTGTGTTTTGCCAGCAAAACTCTGGTTGGCTGGGAGAAGCTGCTCTGGGGTTGTCAGGCAGTGTCTGGAACTGGCAGGAAAGTGGTTGGGGGGGGGGGAAGGAAGCTGTAAACCAGGGGTGTCAAACTCAATAGTTATGAGGGCTGGATATAACATAAATGACACTTGGTTGGGTTGGGCATGTTTCGCCAGCCCAGATCAAGAGTGGGTGGTGGTGGTGGTGGTTGCCTCAGCTGGCTCGCGGGCCAGATAAGAGCTCTCAAGGGGCCAGATCTGGCCCACGGGCCTTATGCTCGACACCCCTGCTCTAAATGGTCTGGGATCATCATACCCGTGGGACCGCCTCTCCCAATATACCCTTCAAAGAGGGTTATACTCTTCTACTACCGATTTATTAGTGGTCCCCCAGCCTGAGATGTGTCCAGCTGTCCTCAACCAGGGCCAGGGTTTTTTCGGCTCTGGCGGAACCTTCTGTCAAATGAGACCCGGGCCCTGCAGGATTTGGCAGTTCATCATAGCTGGCCTCCCTTTTCCATACTGGTCCTGCCTTTTCCACCTTTTCTCCTGACTGGCCTGCCACTGCTAGTAATATTATTGGTGCCATGTAGATTTTTTCTAGATTTTTCGGTCTTTTTCTGTTTAAGTGGATTTTATTACAAGTTTTTTTAAAAAAAAACTATAATCTGTTATATATTGTGGTGTTGCATTTTAAATTGAATGTAATGTTGTTATTGTTGATGAGGGCTGCCCTGAGCTCAACCTTGTTCAGGAAAGAGCGGGATAAATATAAAATAAAATAAATTAATAAGGCATCCCATGAGAAAAATTCAAAGAAAAATAAGGCTTCATCTACTTACAAGAAGTTTTTACCATGGTTCCTAGCAATTCCTAGACTACCCTTTGTCAAAGCTACCCTTTGGTAGCTTTAGGAATTGCCAGGAACTCTATGGTCAAGTTTTTTTGTAAGTATAAGTAGACGAGATCTTATTTTTCTTGTTATTTTTTCTCCTCCCACCACTCTCTTTCCCAGTGGGGGCTTGGAAGCCCTAGCTTGCTCCCACAACACCAAGTTCTTCACTTGGAGGGTTGGTAAGAACTACTCACTTCACCTACATGTTTAGGACTCATCAAATAACTGACTTTTGAATTGCAGTGACTTTGCTCACACTGTGATCGGTAAAAACATTGTGTAAAAGGAATACTTCCTCTGTCTTCTCTGTGTTTGGAATGACAAATGGCTTGCCTGGCCAGTGTTGTGGAAGCAATCAGGGATGAATTATGTTCCTCACCAGGTCTGGAATGGAAGTAAAGTTTCCTTTATATGTTTGTCATTAAAAGTGTCACAGCAATAGCCAAGGAAATGCACAGCTCAGAGATGACAGGACAGTGAATAAGGTTTTACTTTCAAGTTATTGATCTTCAGGTGAAATACTGGTAAATACACAGCATGGATCTATGCTTTTGGGTTTTTTTCCTCACTGAATATATTCACTCTAATAAAAACAGATATTAATGCTGCATGTAGGCTATATTATATCACAGCTAAATTATCTTTGTATTTATTCAATTATTTTGGATATAATTACAAAGGAAATCTGACAAGAGCCAACATGGCTTGTTGGCTAAAGTGTCAAACTAGGATCTGGAAGACCCAGGTTGCAATCCCCATTCCACAATGAAGCTTACTCGATGACTTTGGAACTGTCACTCTATTTCACCATAACCTTCCTCACGGGGTTGTTGTGAGGATAAAATGGAGAAGGAGAGAATGATACCCACTGCCATGTGCTCCTAGGAAGACAAGTAGGATAAAAATATGTACTAAATGGATCAAGTTTAAAAATGGGACAAGAAGTCCACCGGTTAAATGGAAGCAATGATAGACAACTGGCAGCCTGCAGGCTTCATCCAGTTCCTGAACTAATTTTGGTTTAGACAAAGATATGGACAAATGTCATTATCCTCCCCCCACCCATTTCAATCAAAAGGAAAAAAGAACTGGGGGGAACTCACACTATTATATCTTTCTTTGGATTTTTATCATTAACATTTCCAGCTATGTTTGGGTGCTAGCAACACTGTGATTTCCACAAGGAACATAGTTGAAAATCTGGCCTGCTTGCTAGGCTTCTTTCCTCTATGATTGCATTTGTTCAAAATGAGTATAATTTCAAGTGTTTCTTCATTGATTGGAAGCAGTAGCACAAGGCTGGCTGGGTACCTGACATTGACAGTATGAGAATACGCAACATATTTGTGATCCAGTTTGGAACACTTTGACACCATACTCAGTGTTAGAAGCCAGGCAGGCAAAATCGACAAGCCTGCAATATTAAAAACACACATTTCCCCCCTCCCCGCAGCAATATCAAAGAAACCATTTGCAATGCACAGTCCAATTGTAGTTTGAGCAGAGTAGGGCAGTGCTTACAGAGCACTGCAGAATGCATGTGCCCCATAGCTGTGAAGCCCTTGCTGCTAGGAGTCAACTTTGTAATAAAGCCTAACCATCAATAAACAGGTCAGCTCCTGTAACAACAAAAACATCTGCTCTCTAAACCATTGGTTGGAGCAGGGATTCCCAACATGGTGTCAGTAGGCGACATGGTGCCCACCAACTGGTTTTAGAAAGTGGGTGGGAACAGGTGGGGCTCCTGCCGAGCAGTACTTCTGATTGGCCATTGGAGAACTGACTGACTGTGCAGATTAAAAGAACATTATTTTAGTGGCAGCTGCCATCGCAGTGTTGCATTTATTCTCCTCTTGTCCCCTGCACTTAGGGTTGCCAACTCCGGGCTGAGAAATACCTGGAGAGTTTGGGGGTGGAGCCTGAAAAGTATGGGATTTAGGGAGAGGAGGGACTTCAATGGGTATAATGCCAAAAAGTCCATCTTCCAAAGTGGCCATTTTCTCCAGGTGAACTGATCTTTGTCACCTGGAGATCAGTTATAATAATGGGAGATCTCCAGCCACCACCTGGAGGTTGGCAACTTACCTGCATATGAGCTTCCTCTCTCTTTCACTCTCTTTCTGTCTCTCTCTTACATGGTGGTCTCTCTCTTACATGGTGATCATTTTGTGGGGGGGCTCCACCTCCTGTGGCAGTTATTTTGTCGTTCAGCCCACCATCCTGTGTCAGAATACTAAATGTTCCCACAATCTCATAAAGGTTGGGAACACCTGGTCTGGAGAAGCACTATTTTCCCTTTTCCCAAGAGCTGGCCACTCTGAACCAGCAAATTAAACAAGAATGGCTAAAACTAAGAGGTGTAAACCTGCCCAAATTCTCACACCAATAAAATCCTACACTGTTTTCAAAGTTTTTTAGTTGGGGAAGATACATTGTATGATGGGTATTAGTCCAAAGATGAACAAAAAAGTTTTGAATTAAGTATCTGGCTAACAATTATTTTTTCCCACTAAGAGCCAAGTGTATTATGAATTCATAGACTCTAGGCTATACACACGATTTAAATATTCCTCTTTTAAATGCAGGCCCTAAACTAGCAACATTTTCACTGAGAAACTTGAAATCAGCTTTTTAAAATAATTGGCATTTTGGCAGAAACAATATAGCAAGTACAAAGGCCTTCCAAGGAATGTCAAAAACGGCAACGTTGGCTTATGGGCTTTTATGCATTATTGTGATTTTCTTTTCTCCTGAACCAAGACACTGGGAAAGTAATTAAAATTCAGTATCAGCCACTGTCAGTTGAAGCAAAGTAGTGACGAAGAGACTCAGCAACAGCAGACACTGTGACAGGAATATAACCTTCCATCCAATTATGGCCTGGCATAGGGAGGACACTGAGATCCCTACAATTACTTCAGATTGCATCTTAGCTGTCAGGGCAGCCTATCACCAATAGTGTCACTGTCAGCTCTGGGAAGGTTTATGCAGGTTCACGTCCCACACTACAAGCTTGGCTTTTGTCTTTTGCTGACTCCAAATTTATGCAACACACCCCATCCCATCCTATTGAAGAGCAGGCTCAGAGAAACACACATCACTCCAGAATCAAACAGTGTTCCATTTGAGATGCTATGGCACTTGATAAGCTGGAAACTCACAAAGTGAAGAATTGGAGAAGAAAGAAAGAAAGAAAGAAAGAAAGAAAGAAAGAAAGAAAGAAAGAAAGAAAGAAAGAAAGAAAGAAAGAAAGAAAGGAAGGAAGGAAGGAAGGAAGGAAGGAAGGAAGGAAGGAAGGAAGGAAGGAAGGAAGGAAGGAAGGAAGGAAGGAAGGAAGGAAGGAAGGAAGGAAGGAAGGAAGGAAGGAAGGAAGGAAGGAAGGAAGGGTTTAATTGTGACCAAGCTCAAAATGGTGGAACTGAGAGTGGTCTCAGCAACCCACTCAAGGCATAGAAATGCCTCACAAATACAATGAGGAGGATAGATAGGAAGTACACTCATTGGTTTGTAAAGTACCTCCTGTTTCTAGGGTGTTCTGCATGGACTTCAGAATAAATACACTAAGGTTGCCAGTCTCCAGGTGGAGCCTGGAGGTCTCCTGGAATAATAATTGCTCTCCTCAGTACAGAGATCAATTCCCCAAGACGAATGGCAGCTTCTGAGGGGTGGATTCTGTGGCATCTAATCCCTGTGGCACTCCTTCCTCTCCCTAAACTCTACCATCTCAAGCACACACACACACACATCACAAGGAATGTCACAGCCCAGAGTTGGCAACCCTACATTATCAATTAATCATCTCAGTTCTATGCTACAACTCTTCAATCCACACACACAACTGGTAAAATCAAATATTGGTCATAACTCTATCATCCACACCAAACCATCAAGTACATTTCTACAGTGTACTTTTTTGAGTCTGATTGGCAGAATGCCTTTTTAAATAGTAGATGAGCTTTAAAAAGAAACCAAATAAGTGCTGTAGCCAGGCTTACATAACAGGTATTATACCAATGCAATAGCCATCATGCTGGTACACAAAAGACTCTTATAAGCCTTATCTCTTTCCTTGGTTGGAAGAGTGTGGGTGGACAATGGGGGGCAGGTACTCTGGCACACAGGTGATCACAATATATAGATGATGGGAAGAACATATCAAGATTTCAAAAGGAACAAGGTGCCTTTTTTCAGATGAGAAAGCATTAGAGAAATGTCAGACTGCATATCAGACCGCCTAGTCCACTTGGTTCTAATATTTCAGAAGCAAAATTCTTTCTATTTGGGGTGATTCATTTCATTGAGGAAGAAAATAAGATTGTTGATTTTTTATTTTTTATTTTAGCATTGCAAATAGGGCTGTGCATATCGATATACCCGAATTGAAAATAAACCCAAAATTAGCTGTTCCGGCAATATTCGGGTTTCAGTTTGACCGAATACCAAAACATGGGAATCTGCCCGAAGCCAAATAGGCGATTCCCGAACAGCCAAATAGATATTTGGCTTTTTCGTATCTTTGAGACACCAGACTGCCAGCTGGCTTTTTTCCCCAGTCCTTGGCAACACTGAACTTGTGAACCTGAAAACCAATTGACAGCTTGGCTTGCAAATGCCTGGAGGATGGAGGCGACCCCTTTGAGGGCCCATCAAATTGGTCTCCAGTCTCTAACTTCACCAAACTTTGGTGTCTGTGTAAGGAGAGTCCCTTGCAGCTATGTTGCAAATTGGTGACTCTACCTCCAAAAAATGCCCTCCACAGGATCTTCAGGAAAAAAAATCCCTATAGACTATAATGGACCTGATTTTTTGTTTATTTTTTTATTTTTGGTGAACCTGGAAATAAAGCCAAAATACTCCTTTACCAGCAGGGGTATTCAACTAATTTTGGGGATACCAAAAAAATTCATGTCCAATAAACTTGAACTCAAAATGTATCAATTTCTTTGTACAACCCTAATTGCCAATAGGTAAAAAGGTAAAGGTAGTCCCCTGTGCAAGCACATGGGTTATTACTGACCCATGGGGTGATGTAACATCCTGACATTTACTAGGCAGACTATGTTTACAGGGTGGTTTGCCATTGCCTTCCCCAGTCATCTACACTTTATCCCCAGCAAGCTGGGTACTCATTTTACCAACCTTGGAAGGATGGAAGGCTGAGTCAACCTTGAGCCGGCTACCTGAGACCACCTTCCGTTGGGATTGAACTCAGGTCATGAGCAGAGCTTGGACTGCAGTACTGCATCTTACCACTCTGTGCCAATAGCAAACTCTTTTTTAATCAACCCCCAAAGACATAGAATTAAACGTTCTGTGCCTTCTTAAATCAACCTTTCTCTGGAACATCCTGTGAATTTTCAAGCTGTAAACTACTTATAATACCATAGAACATGTGGCTGATAAAAATGCTGAAGAGTTGGTTTTTATACCCCACTTTTCTCTACCTTAAGGAGTCTCAACACAGCTTACAGCCTCAAGTGAGGACAATAACTGCAAATATAGATATGAACGATCTGCAGAGGGTAGCACATACGCAAGGAAAGACTGTTCAAAAACTTAATAATGGGAGGGAAACAATCTTAAATAGGCTACCAAGAAGAAGGACCTGTGGTTTAAGGTGTTGCTACACTAATGCACAGAGCATGGGGAATAAGCAAGATGAACTAGAACTTTTAATAGTACAAAGCAAATATGATATAATAGGCATTACGGAAACCTGGTGAAAATGAGTCTCATGATTGGAATGTAATACTTGAAGGGTATAACCTATTTCAGAGAAATAGACCAAATCGGAAGGGGGGAGGAGTAGCATTATATGTTAGGGATGATTACACCTGCAAGGAGATCCAGGATTTAAACACTGGAACCCAGCTTGAAACCATCTGGGTAAAAATTAAGGGGGAGAAAAAAAGTGATGTTATTGTGGGGGTATATTACAGACCCCCAAGCCAGACTGAAGAGTTAGATGATGCTTTCCTGGAATAGATGTCCAAACATTCAAAAAAGAAAGATGTAGTAATGGGAGATTACAATTATCCTGACATCTGTTGGAAGGCTAACTCTGCCAAAACAACTAGGTTTGACAAATTCCTCACTTCCCTTGAAGACAACTTCATAGTCCAAAAAGTGGAAGAAGCGACAAGGGGAACAGCCATTTTGGATCTGATCTTAACCAATAATGATGACTTGGTTTATGGGGTAGAAGAGTGGGATCTTTGGGTGAGAGTGACCATGTTCTCCTGGAGTTTGTTATACAGCAGAAAGGAGAAACAAGAAATAGTCAAACATGTATTCTAGACTTTAAGAAAGCTGATTTCAATAAATTTAGGGAACTACTGGGTGTGATCTCGTGGGTGAGAATATTGAATGAGAAGGGAGTACATGAAGGATGGGAAATTCTAAAAAGGGAGATATTGAAGGCGAAATTTCAATCAATTCCCACAAGGAGAAAAAAAGGCAGAGATTTGAAGAAACCAGGGTGGATGTCTAAAGAACTTTTGGTTGAGATAGGATTTAAGAAGAACATGTACAAGAAGTGGAAAAAGGAAGAAATCAACAAAGAGGAATTCAAACAAGCAGCCAGCACATGTAGGGAGAAAGTCAGGAAGGCTGAAGCGCAGAATGAGCTCCAGCTAGCCAGGAAAGTTAAAAACACAAAAAAGGTTTTTTTTGGTTATGTCCGTAACAAAAGGAAGATCAAGGTAACAATCGGGTCATTGCGTGGAGAGGACGGTGAGTTATTAAAAAGGTAGGCAGAAAAGGCAGAAGTCCGTAACTCCTTTTTTGTATCAGTCTTCTCCCAAAAGGGGAATAGTGCTCAACCTGGGAATAATAGTGCAGAGGACGCAATAGGGGAATTACAGCATAGTATAGACACTGAGATTGTATGGGAATACCTGGCTACTCTCAATGAATTCAAGTCTCCGGGGCTGGACGAACTGCATCCAAGGGTGTTAAAAGAACCGGCTGAAGTGATTTCAGAACCACTGGCAATAATCTTTGAGAATTCATGGAGAACAGGAGAGGTTCCAGCAGACTGTAGGAGGGCAAATGTGGTCCCCATCTTTAAAAAGGGGGAAAAAGAAATCCCAAACAATTATCGCCCAGTCAGCCTGACATCAATACCAGGTAAAATACTAGAACAGATAATTAAACAGACGGATTGTCAGCACTTGGAAAGAAATGCCGTGATCACTGACAGTCAACATGGGCTTCTCAAAAACTGGTAATGCCAAACTAATCTCATATCTTTTTTTGAAAGAATGACTAGTATGGTAGATGAAGGGAATGCTGTAGATGTAGTGTACCTTGATTTCAGTGAAGCCTTTGATAAAGTCCCCCATGATCTTCTTGAAACAAAGCTAGTAAAATGTAAGCTGGACACTGCTACTGTTAGGTGGATTGGTAATTGGTTGACCAACCGAACCCAAAGGGTGCTCATCAATGGCACAACTTCATCCTGGAGAGGAGTGACCAGTGGGGTGCCACAGGGGTCTGACTTGGATGATGGGATAGAGAACATGCTAATCAAATTTGCAGATGACACCAAGTTAGGAGGGGTAGTTTATTCCCCCTGAGGATAGGGTCAGAGTTCAGAATGATCTTGATAGACTGGAGAGCTGGGCCATAAGTAATAAAATGGATTTCAATAGGGAGAAGTGTAAGGTACTTCACCTAGGCAGAAACAACATAAGGCACAGGTACAGGATGGGAGAGAGTTGGCTTGACAACAGTACATGTGAAAGAGATCTGGGAGTCTTAGTGGACCACAAACTGAACATGAGTCAACAGTGTGATATGGCGGCTAAGAAGTCCAATGCAATTCTGGGCTGCATCAATAGGAGTATTGTGTCTAGATCAAGCAAAGTAATACTACCACTGTATTCTGCATTGGTCAGACCTCACTTGGAATACTGTGTCCAGTTTTGGGCACCACAATTTAAAAAGGATGTTGACAAGTTGGAGCATGTCCAGAGGAGGGTGACCAGAATGGTCAAAGGTCTGGAATCCATGTCCTATGAGGAGAGACTTAGGGAGTTGGGTTTGTTTAGTTTGTAGAAGAGAAGGTTGAGGGGAGACATGATAGCCATGTTTAAATATTTGAAGGGCTGTCATGTTGATGAGGGAACTAGCTTGTTCTCTGTTGCTCCAGAGACTAGGACACGGAGTAATGGATTTAAACTAATAGAAAAGCGATTCCACCTAAACATTAGGAAGAACTTCCTGATGGTGAGGGCTGTTTGATGGTGGAATGAGCTGCCTCGGAGAGTGGTGGAGTCCCCATCTTTGGAGGTCTTTAAGCAGAGGCTGGATGGCCATCTGTCGGGAGTGCTTTGATTGTGGGATCCTGCATGATGGGGGGAGGGTTGGGGTCACTGGGGATGTGGGTGGATTTAGTTGTTCGTTTCCTGCATTGTGCAGGGGGTTGGACTAGATGACTCTGGTGGTCCCTTCCAACTCTATGATTCTAAGAAGGCAAAGTCTGAAACTTGATCAACCATCTGGCATTTTTTTTAATTAAAAACATTGTAAAAAAATAGCACACAGGTCCACTTGATCCCAACAAGAACACTTCCCTGGAAGTAAACCCCATTGAATTCAATGACCTTGTTTCTGAGTAAGCCTGCTTAGGATGGCTCCTAAAATGGGTTCAGGATAACTGAATGTCCAGCTCATTCAAAACTGAACTGTTGGTATCATGAACTGAGAGTAAAGGATACCTTCCTTCGTCATATGGCATTATTAATTTATGGGGGGAAATGGTTATATGTGAATGCAGAGACCCCATGTGATGTAGTGGTTAGAATGTCAGAGTGGTATCTGTGAGACCCAGGGTTGAATCTCTACCCTGACTTGGTCATTAGAAGATTGCTGGGTGACCTTGGGCCAGTAACTTTCAGCCTAATCTATTTCAAACAGTTGTTGTAGGGATAAATGAAGGAAAGGAGAATGATGTAAGCTATTTTTTGTCCCCAATGGAGAGAAAGTAAAAAAAAAAAAAAAAAAGGAACAGAAAAATGAAATAAATAAACAAAGTAAATAAAAAACGTTTCTTGGCTACAAAGAGTATAGGAAACGTGGGTACAAGGCCAAACATTATTTTATTATTTTATTTTATTATCTTATTTTGTTATCTTTATTATCTTTATTTTATTATTGTATGTTATTATGATCAACTGCAAGGAATAAAGTGAAGCAGCAGTTTTATATGTCAATATAAGCCAGGGAACAATTTATACATATGCTGTAGGGAGAGGAAAGCCACCAGTGCCCCTGACCCCCAGAGATCACTGGTTTAAATCTACCTAGTAATCAAAGGACAGCAGACAGCTCCTTCAGTAAGTGAAATGTGTTGATGTTTCCAATGTAGCTGTTTCACAGAAAGGTTTTCCGGACCTCAAAGACAATGAGAAACTGTTTGTGGATGGGAGAGAGTGCAAAATTTCTGTTGAGAGTCATGAGTGAAATTGAAACCAGACCAGGAAACAACTAGGTTTGTGGGTGTTTTTTTTTTTTTTTTAAGGTAGTAATTGATGTCTCAAATTTAAGAACCGACCAAACTGTCGCTGAGTGACTGTCTGCTCTGTGGCATCCAGTATGTGACAATGTGTTGAAGGCTCAATATACTTCATAGTGCCAAAGGTGCCAGTGTCACAAAGAAAGGAAGGAAAGAATACTTGCAGCAAACAAACTTTACCTCAAGTCAAGAATTAAACTCAGCCCCTGAAGAAACAAACCTGAGAGAACAGTAAGAAGGCCAAGTAAGACTAGGTTGTTTATTTTTTGAATAAAAACAAAATTTCTATAAACTTGGAGACAAAAAAAATTGAATGAAGTAGACTGTGCTTTGACTGGGGGCAGAGGGGCCATTGAGGAGACATGATGGGGACCATAACATTACAAGGAGTTATTGGAATGTCTCCAGAATGGAAAAGGATATGGAAAGTTAGATGAGACTTTGGGGGGTGTCAGGTCACAGTGACGTATGGCAACCTTGTAGGGTTTTCAAGGCAAGAGACATTCGGAGGTGGCTTGCCATTGCTTGCCTCCGTTTCACGATATTTTTTGTTTTGATATTTTTGTTTTGATATTTACATCATACTTTTCTCTCCGTTGGGGACACAAAGCGGCTTACATTCTCCTGCCCTCCTCCATTTTATCCTCCGAACAACCTCCCTTTGAGCTAGGTTAGGCTGAGTGTATGGGGCTGGCCCAAGGTCACCAGGCAAGCTTTCATGGCTGAGGGCACAACTAGATGTTATGGCATCCCTAGGCAGGAGTGGGAGATGCTGCCACTGTTTTTAGAGCCAGATGTGGGCCATTTAAAAATGCTGTGTGGCAGGAGCAAGAGCTCTTGCCTCCCCCCACTGCCTCTTAAAATGCTGGAACAGCCATGCCCCCCCCCCAACTGCTGCTTTGACACTTTGACATGGGGGGGGGGGACAAGAGCTCCTGTCCTACTGCGCTGTGGGCCAGATCAGGCCCCAGTGGCCTCTGTTTTGGGTCTAAAATGGGTTGTTGCCAGAGATGCCATAATGTCTAGTCATACTTCGTGGAAGGATTTGTACCTAGGTTCTGTTTTAGTGGGTTTTGGATACATTTGGTGTACCACGTTCCTTCTTGATCAGAAAACATAGCCCCCTCAGCTGTATCGCTACGCAATATAGGTATAATACATTTAAGGATGTCAGTGCATGATTTGGACCATATTTTCTGTGGAGAAATCCTCAGAACATCCAAGCCTAATTCAAGGAACCTAACAGTCCATTCATGAGGGGGAAGGGCTGAGCCAGTTGCTGGAGGCAGTGCAACCACGCCACCTCCAAAGGATGATCCCCCCCCCCCACTGAAGCTGGCACTTTGCCCTTACCTGCGAGCCCTGTAGAACCATTCCACAGGGTTCCACAGGGCTAGGCCACCTAAAAAGGTGGTGTAACTCCAGGTAAGGACAAAGAGGGCATTCCCGGTCTGAAGGGGGGTTAGGAAGCCACCTAAAGGCGGCTCCGCCCCTAGAACACCTTGGGAATGCCACCTGAAATGACGGCGGAGGCCGAGCTGGTTTCCGAGGGCTGCGATACCACAGCAGTGCAGGGAGGCCAATGTGAGCAGCCCAACACCAGCACCCATGCCAGTCTTGCCGGTGCAAGTGGCACAGGTGCTGCTGCAAGTGGCACGGGCGCCAGCTTGACTTTGGGATCTGTCCCAGCTGTGTGCTGCCATTAGATTCTGCATTGGTCAGGCTGCACCTGGAGTATTGTGTGCAGTTCTGGAGGCCTCACTTCAAAAAGGATGTGGACAGAATCGAGTGGGTGCAGAGGAGAGTGATGAAGATGATCAGGGCCTGGAGACCAAGCCCTATGAGGAAAGGCTGGAGGAGCTAGGAATGTTCAGTCTGGAGAAGAGGAGGTTGAGGGGGGACATGATTGCTCTCTTTAAGTATTTGAAGGGCTGTCACTTAGTGGAGGGCAGGAAGCTGTTCCTGTTGGCAGCAGAGGATAGGATTCACAATAATGGGTTTTAGTTGCAGGCGAAAAGGTACCGGCTGGATATTAGGGAAAAATATTTTTTGCAGTAAGAGTTGTTTGACAGTGGAATCAGCTACCTAGGGAGGTGGTGAGCTTCCCCTCACTGGCAGTCTTTCAGCAGAAGCTGGACAAACACTTGTCAGGGATGCTCTAGGCTGATCCTGCATTAAGCAGGAGGTTAGACTAGATAGCCTTTATGGCCCCTTCTATGATTCTTATGTTCTTAATGGTGGTTTGGATCTGCAGGGAAATCCAAAACATTATTTGGATATCTATGGGCAGGAAAACAAATTTAGTCATAGAATCCAAAAGGGAGGAGGGGCTGTTGCTCAGTATTTCAGCACCTGGTATGCATGTAGAAGCCCCAGGTTCAGTCACCGGCATCTCCAGTTAAAAGGGTCAGGTAGGAGGTGATGCATAAGACACTCACCCAGGACCCTTGAGAGCTGCTGCTAGACAATAATAACCTTGATATACATTCTGACCCGGTATAAGGCTGACGCACGTGTTTAATTGACAGATTTACACATTGCTCGATTTAGTTCATTTTATGTAACCATTTATTCAGCTTTGCAATTTGCAGTATAACGGCTGCATAAGTTTTAAACTTTTTAAAGAGATACATCTCAGTAACAGAGCATAAAAGTTGACACTTAAATGTATGTCAACTTCAAACTAGTTTCATATGTGTTAGCAAAGGTCCTAATGTAGTCTGTGAGGAAGAGAGAGAATTACGGTGAATAGAATAGGAAAAAACACACACGCACACAGCTGTCTTTTTAAAAAGCTCTTCTTGCACCCTGGTCTGAATAATTAAACCCAATGCAATTTTGAGAGAACTGTGAGCCACAAAGCACCAAACAAAACAAGGCAATTTCTTCCATTCAGTGACCCAGAGGTAGAGCAGGCATTTTCTTCTCTGCAGTTTCTATCTGCAAAGATAATTGAGAAGGGAGGTACAATCTACCCATTTCCAATACTTATGTGAAAACTAAAATACTGAAGGACTGAGGGAAATTTGTCTGCAGCAAAGTGATTCACTTGATTAAAAAGAGAATGATCCATTCGTGCCTACACGAAGAAAGATTTTGGTCCCATTTGTTACGAAGGCTATCAACAAATACAAATTTGTTTGCCTGTGGAAATCAAAGGGGTCTAGTAACATGGTGACTGTGGGAATGTAATCATTGTTTCCCTATGTCAAGAGACACTGGAGCTAGAACCTGCAACCTCCAAAAGTGTACTCAGTTGCCCCTGGTGAGCCACTGGGGTGTATTTTGAACTGTTTCCAAGATACTGACATCCTCATTAGTCCTGGAGAAAATTCACACACCACTAAGGATGTTTGCAAAATTCTCCCATAAAATTTCTCCAGTCCACCCAAATTTGATCTGTCCAGTCAGGGCAAAACACTTTGGAATGGATATGAGTGGGATCCCCCCACCACTTCCCTCATTTCACCATCTCTGGACTGATTAATTCTTATTTATTTAACTTCAACTCTAGTGGTGATGCCAGAACAAACAGAAGATTGTGCTGCCTAGGGAACAAGCAATAGCTGAGCTCAAAGGCCAGTTTTCATACCTCCTAGTTCTCCATTTCCAATGGTCTGCCTATACATACATACAACTGGGGAGGGGCTACAAAAGTTTCCAGCCCTGGGCCTTAATATTTTCTGCCTGCCTACTGGATCCCCAAAGGAACAAGAGATGCATGCCTCCTGTTTTCTTTCTTAACAAAATAAATTGAACTCTGTATATCAGTAACCAAACCACAACTGCATTCATTTATTTGTTAGATTTTTAATTTGCCTCCTGCATGGACCTTAGGGTAAGGATGCTCATGTCCTGCTCACCGGTCACAGTCGGAGATCTGATCATTTGCCAAGCTGATCAGACATATCCAAACAAATTCAGATGTGCTGTTTGCACAATTAGGTTTCCTTTGCACACAATTAGTCTGTTTTCTCCCAGCTGTTTCCCACCCCCATCTGCCAAAGATGTCACTGTTGAAAGGCACATATTTTAGAGAGGAAAAGCAACCTTTGATTGGTGGTTTACTACTTACATGTTTTTGTGTGTCTAATTTTGCAATCAGTTCTTATGCTCACAAATGCATGCTTGTAACATTGTACAGGTGCAAAAGTAGTCAATGCAATATATCCAGTGCTGGGCATTAAAAAGATGCATTTGAATGATCTGACCATCTAAGTGACCTGACCATGATCCCAGGGTATATGTGCCTGTTCTATAGTAACTGAGAAGCTCTAGTGTGTTACTTGTTACTAAAACATGGTGTGGGACTGTAGCACAGATGCATCCAGAAATGCCTGTCGGGATGATCCTGCTTGGTGAGAACATCAATGAGAAAATAATTATGTTATGTTAAAAAGCCTCTCTAAACTCCCAAATAGCATTTGAGCCAACTGTAATCCTAACCATTGGATTTGTTTAAATGACATTCACAGGATTCTTTGCCGCCTGCTAGTGACTTTTGAAGGAAAATCTCCTCCCTCTCTGCAAAGTAACCTCTATAACAATTGTGGCAAGGGAACAGGTAGGCAGTCCACAGCACATACTATACTCAAGCACATTGTATGTGATGAGCCCTAGGGCATATTAAAATTGGTTTATTTAATTGTCTGAAAGCACCCTGTGTAGCTTTCATAGGCAACAGCCTACAGTGGTTGGTAACTAGGACAACACCTGGGAGACATGGGGGTGGAATCCTGTGATAAGCATCACTCCAATGCTGTGACATCACTTCTGGTGCAAAGCTGAAGGTGTCATCACGGAGATGCTCTAGGATTCACCCAAAAATAAGAACCATAGAGTTTCAGGTGAATCCTAGAACAGATCCCTGATGAAGCGTAAACCTGGATGTAGCATCATGGCATTGCTGCAATGCCGATTCCTTGCCAAATTTTGCTCCCGCTGCTTTACCAAGCAGTAGTGAGAGCAGCAGGGCCTGGGGCAGGAGTTCTCCCACTACAGAGGGAAACCTGGCAACCTTAGCATAACTATGTGAAAATTTAAGTGAGTCGACTGAATCTCTGTTGTTTCATCTTCCATTCCAACAAGACTATACAGGTTCCATCACACTCTCCCTAACAAGGACTTAAGAGAGTTTAGTGTGCTTCATTCAACTTTTCAAACAATCTGTGTGTGTGTGTGTAAATTGAAATCTTTATTTTAAATAGATATTTGATTATCATGACAGTGCAGTTGAGAATATTTATCCAGATAACTGCTGTACAGGGCTTCTTCAGTTTTAGTACCTCACTTTGGGAATGCCTTCCTCTGTGGGTCACCTGGTGCCTGCCTTATTGTCTTTTAGGCACTAGGCCAAAACATTTCATATTACCCTTGGTTTTATTTGAGGTCTATGTATTTTTATTTGTTTTTATAGGTCTGCTTCGAGTCTGAGGACTATTATGAATATTAATGTAGGCAGCTGAAGGATACTTTATGCTGCTTTTTGTGCTCCCAGCTTGTTTTTTATTGATAATTCTTGTGCTATTTTTATCAATTTAATGTATTGTTTCCACTTTGGAGAGGCAGCATATACATTTTCTAAATGAATGAATGAATAAATAATGTGCACTTATTTCCAAATCTCTCCTTGGCTGGATCAGGTAAATTTTAGGTATGGGGATGGATTCAACTAGCTTTCCCACTCAGTCTCACCCAATTCCATTCCTTACTACAATGGATCTTGTCCCACATGACTTTTGTCCACATAGGCTTTTTGTCCCATGTTTATCAGCACATACTTTTCTGGAGAGGGGGAGGAAGGGGCTGCCTTCTCATTTTCCACTCATGGAAAAGCTGATTGGATCCATTCTGTATGATTCCATCTACGTAGTAATGCTAAACCTCGATGCCTTTTGAGGGGGAAAATCTTTGAGGAAGACATGCATAGCATGTCTGAATCTTTTTTAAAAAGCTTCATGTTAACCATCTTTTATCTGTCTTGAGGATCCAGTTTATGTACTGGAGAAAATGGTACATCAGCATAGATGAAAGAGAGAGGGAAAATGTATGGATGCACAGAGACACTCAGTCTCACACACTAGGGAGGCTGCCCCATTCTGCAGTCCCACTTTTGCAATTGGAAAATCCTCATTTGGTTTTCACCATTAATGAAATGGTGTGGTGTTTTCCAGTTATCATGATCACTAATGCACATGGGTTATCAGAAAGGAAACAAAAAGTTATGGGAAGAATGAATGATTCATATGCCAGTGTCAAAATTAAAGATGGAAATGTTCTATAAACCATTGAAAAGTAGGCAGAGTGGGATACTGGGCCTAAACAATCTTCCAAAAACTTACTGAACTCAATGAAGGGGAAAAAATCCATCCAACCCTAATTAAGATGCAGACCAACATTTTTACATGCATAATTAGCTTTCAAGAAGTCAAACTGATGTCATAATATAGAAGCCAAGATCCATTTTCAACCATTTCACATGTGATGGGTGATAAAAGTAATTACAAGGAAACAAATTCCTTATCATCTCAAACTGGTTTGTCTTGAATATTCGTTAGGCATCTGCATTCATCTTCTATGATGAGCTATATTATTAATGGCATCTGCTATTCATCTGGGGGATTTGTCTTTATTTGCACTACCCAGCATCTATTAACATGACGGGCCTGGAGGACAGCAAGTTAAGCAGGTCATATAATCAACATCTGCAAAAAAATAGCTCATCTATCATACCCACAACACATTTGTCAGAATCGCAGTCGTGGCAGCAAGATGGCACCATGTGAAAGGCTAATGGCTTTAGAATGCCATTGAAATCTTAACAAGGGAATGGGGGAAACAATCCACTTATTTAATATTTGCTAATGCTCCTTTGCTCTGCTTGCATGGCATAATTGAATAATCTATTTGCTATTTACTCTAGCAGCAAAGAATCCTATGGCAGTACCCCCCCCCCCATTCAGTGTGAATAACTGTTTTTGATAAATGTCAAATGGTAAAACGTACCAGAGTGGAATCAATGAATTGGAAAAGCTTGTTTGCAGCACTGTTGTTTTGGAGACAGCTCAGCTTTTGTCATGAGCAGTAGGAATGGTGGTGCTCAGCGCTGTCTGAATCAGACCTCGTAATGACCTCAGAGTCAGAGATGATAAACAATGCTTTGAGGGGGGGAGTGGTAATCTTTAATATTAAAATGTTATTAAACACTACAATCCTTTGCCATTTTCCAAATTGTCTTTCTGCTAAAGCGAGTTTGGAAGGGGGGAAAAACTATCCGCAATCCTGACGGTACGTATTCTGAACTCAGTTCTTATCTGTCAGCACTGTTAGTGTTCAGTTTCCCTGCCAGTGTCATTAGATATTCAAGATGCTACTGTGATTTGTTACTGCTTCACTGACTGTTTTATTGTCTTAATTTTTAATTAATGATGGGAATGAAAAAGTAACTATAATAGGGAATATTACAAAGGCAGGATATTAGATGCATCAGTCATGCATATTTTATTTCATGAGTATAACCAATTTTCTAATTTCCCCAAGTTAGATTTGCATACAGGGGTTCAACTTTAATGAGAAGGGAAACTTCATATTTGAAAGCTCGTTGCATCAATAAATTAGTTCTTGGAATACATGCATAGTGTGTCTGAATCTCAAAAAGGAAGAAGCTTCAAGTTAACTGTCTTTTATCTGTCTCAAGGATCCAGTTTTTGTACTGGAGAAAATGTCTAAATGGTACATCAGAATAGAAGAGGAAACACAACAATTAAAAGACTATCACATTTATTATTGACCAATGTTAATATGAGGCACTGCGCTGTGTGTGTGTGTGAGAGAGAGAGGGGGGGAATATATGGATGCACAGAGACACACAGACACACACTAGGGAGGCTGCCCCATTCTGCAGTCCCACTTTTGCAATTGGAAAATCCTCATTTGGTTTTCACATCTCTCTTTCACTGCTCAAACAAACAAACATCTGTTTCCATAGTATGGTCACATGTAATTTCTGCAATTAAATCTACAGCATTATTGATGTCTATTTGTGTCAATGGTACAGAAATAGAGTAGAATGTGAAAACTGTGTGTACAAAGGGTATAAAAGGAAGAGGCTGTGTTACAGTGGCAAAGCATGTGCTCGGCATGCATAATGTCCCATATTCAATCCCCAGCATAAGAATGTAAATAAGACCCTGCTGGATCAGACCAGTGGTCCATCTAGTCCAGCACACTGTTTCACACATCAGCCAACCAGTTACCCTAGAGGGCCAACAAACATGGCATAGAGTCCAAGGCCTTCCCCTGATGCTGCCTCTTAGCACTTGTAGTCAGAGGTGTGCTGCCTCTAAGTGGAGGCTCCCTTTGCTTCCCATGGCTGGTAGCTATTGATGGATCTCTCCTCCATGAACCTATCTAACCCCCTTTCAAAGCTATCTATGCTCATGGCCATCACTATGTCTATCAGAAGTGAGTTCCACAATTTAGTTGCTCATTGAGTAAAGAAGTATTTCCTTTTGTCTGCATCTCCAGTTGACAGGATCAGATAATAGCTGATGTGAAAGACCTCTATGTGAGACCCTGGAGAGCTGCTGCTAATCAAAGGCCCTGGAGAGCTGCTGCTACTGATCTTGATAAACCAGTGGTCTGATTCATGATAAGTCAGCTTCATGTGTTTACTGTATGTGTTTGCAAGTGAAGCAAATACATCTGGGACAATAAAAAATGAGCAAAATGCAAAGGCTCACAATGACAGTATATGAAAACTAGTAGAAACAAGGAAGGACATGTTTGTCCTAACAAACAGACACATTGATGAAAATTTAGAAATAGAAGTAACATAAGTTTTAAGAAAGGAATAAGGAGGTTGTTGTTCTGTTTCCTGTTGAGCCAGAATTTCACATGGATATGCAGTCAAGAATGCCACAGAGGTTCTTGGGCAAATAAAAGGCCACAACTCATTTGTAGCTGCAAGGTTCTGCAATGGACAGCAAAATTATTAAACTTCTGTTCAGTTTTAAGCGCAGATAACTGGTACACCAGGATTCACTAGAGTCAGGGCTCCACCTAGTGTCATCTCTGCTGTATGGATGACTGAACCTGGCTCACTCCAAGAAGAGTCGCATGACCCATTCCGGTCCTCCAAAGCAACCACTTAGATATGTTCAAGGGATAAGTGTTATATCCATTGACCTTTGCCATGAAACATTGGGTTGGAGTGTCCACGTTGCTAGAGATGCCAACTGGCCTGTTTTCTACAGGGATGACAAATGTTTCCCTACTTCTGTCCAGTTACCAGAGGAGTTTGTTTTCAGATAATGGAGGGAATGGTGGGATTTTAATTATTTAGTGTTTTTTAAGAAAAAAAAAGATGTTTGCTGTGCTGCACCATTAGGATCGATCTTTGCAGTATGAGGCTGGCAGGCATTTTTAACTTTCAGTTTCAGTCCAGGTGTTTTGGTGCCTCAGGGCCAAACTAAACTTTATTGTTTTTAAAGGCTTGGCTCTGGGGTCACCATACCCAACTCATGTTCCCTGCAGCCACTTAGCAGCTGTGAGGAATGGTTTCTTTAAAAAGAAAAAAGAAAGAAAAGGCCAAATGAGTTTGGAACATCACTGCAAGGGGAGAAGGGCTCCTGCCTCCACTCCAAGCCATTTTCCAGAGTGAAAAGCACACTGGAGAAAGTTATTTCCCTGATTTTGCTCCTCTATTTATTTATTTATTTAAAACATTTTAATGCCACCTTTCCACCCAATCAGGGTCCCCAAAGTGGTGCACATAAAAACATTTGAAAAATAAAAAACAACATTTAAAATTATAAAATACTTCACTAAAAACACAAGCAAACAATACCAGAACCAGGTAGGAGGGGCAATGATGGGTATTAGGGAATGCCAAAGGGGGGGGGGGAGTCTTTACCTGCTGGCAGAAGACATCAATAGAGGGAGACAGATGAATCTCCCTGGGGAGAGAGTTCTAAAGTTTTGAATTTACTTTTTATTTCCTAACTATATAAAACACATAACACCAGATCAAAAACAAAGAACACATACAATACGTTACATTGCATACACCTAAACTAACATAAACAATCAGGCTTTCACTGGATGAACATGTACAGTTTTACTGCTCTCTTACCATCTTCCCTATAATACACTGTTATAACTTTTTGCCATAAATTTTACAGCTTTTTGATGAGTTAACTGCTTTTCATTCAACCATTCTATCTCATAATATAAGCACTTTAAACTAACATTATAAAACTAGCCATTATTAATTCATACTGACTACCATATAGTCTTATATAGACTTGTTTATATTCGCTAGATTCTATTATATACTAAAGTTCTAAAGTTTTGGTGACACAGCCGAGAAAGCCCTGTACTGCCTGGGACCAACAAACCTTAACGACCACCTTCTCCCATATGAACCTACTCATTCATCCCTGGAAGCTCTGTTTCGGTTGCCCCCGCCAACTGAGGCTAGGTGGGTGGCGATGCAAGAAAGGGCTTTTTCAGGGTCAACCTCTATGGTCATCTTCTGAGGGGTATCCCCACCTTCTCAGGTTAGATGGGGGACCACACAAGAGATTACCTTCTCAGTTGTGGTGCCAAGGTTGTGGATCTCTCTTGCTAGGGATTTTCCTCTCTGCAGTTCATTACTGTTTTCCTCCAGTGGGTGAAAACTTTGTTTATTCATCTGGCTTTACCTCAATGATCCCTCCTTCCTGCTCTACATTTTAATTTATATTCCTGTGTCTTTATATATGTGTACTAATGTTTTGGTTTTGACTCTGTTTGTGATATGTTTTAATATTGCTCTGTTTTTAGGTAGTTTTTTTCAGTAGCCTTGGTTGGACTAAAAAGTAGAATATAATTCTTGTAAATAAAGCAATACATAAATGAATAAACCCAATTTGGGAGGGTCCATGGCTCAGTGGTAGAGCATAAGCTTTTCATGCAGAAGGTCCCAGGTCCAATGCCTGACCTTTCCAATTAAAAGGAATTTAGCTAGCATGTGTTGGGAAAGATCTTTCTATGTATTAGACTTTCTGCCAATCAGAGTAGATAGTACTAAGCTAGATGGATTGAGGGTCTGACATGGCATGTGACATCTTCGCATGTCAAAAACTGCCCACATAAAAAAAAAAAACCATGTGGGCAATTCAGAGGTCCATGCACAAGGTATTTGGGGAGGGTTTTGGCAGCTCCCAGATAACCCATTGGCTTGAGCCAAATGATCCAGCCAGCTGGAAATTGGTTTTGAAAATCTTGAGTGGGCATGGGGCTACAGAATAAAAGCCAGCAAGTCCACATTTTCAGTAGAAAAAAATGACGTAAGAGTTTTTCTAGTAGTCAGACCCGTATGAATTCTTTCTGAACAGCTTTAACCTTCAGTCAAGTTTCAGTATGGAGAAGTGCTTGAGGAAAAAAACACACAACAACAATAAACTGAAGAGGAGATTGAACTGATTAGATGAACTGCAGCAGGGAGATCAAGTGTTTGTGTTCACATTATTTGAAAGAGCCTAGTTCTGAATCACTGCACACTGAAAAATTTGAGAGTTCTAGCAATTTTTGATGGAGTATAACAGTAATAGTGTGTATCTGACTGGCAGTTAGGAAGGTAGATACAGAATTTGGAGACATGGAGGACAGTTGAAGAGAGGCAGGATTCTGCCCCAGCTTTAGATTTATGACACCTCACATTGCCCCAGACAGGTAGTAAAAATTAAAACCACATTTCCATTTCAAGGAACATGTCTCAGTGTATAGAGTTCTTAATGCAGAGTTTATGAGGATCTGCCTCTTGTTCTAGTCAATATTAAGTCTTGGAACATAACATCCTCATAAGCAAAAATCACCTTGTGGTTCAGAGCCAAAACATAGTGGGCAATCTTGAGGTTTATGTACAATAAATTTGCATGCATACAGAGGGCTTTCTGTAGTTCCCAGTATTCTGATTTTAGGTCAGTGGATTTTCCTGTATTATTCCTGAATTTGTCTTGGCGCTGTGTTCTATTATTCCTATTTCATTCTGGTTCAACTGAAACCATTTCCAAAATTAATTCCAGAAATGGAACATAAAGCGTATGCCACAGTTTTTTTTTTCAGTTTCTTCACTCAGTTTGTGGCTTATTCCCCCTCCATGACAGATGCAAATGACTGCATTGATAAAACACTGCAAAAAAGCAGTCTTGAGTGATCATATGCATACTTGTTCCTGTACCCTGAAATGAAGACATGTTTGGATAACTCTAGGGACAGCCCTGGTAGCTACAAGTATTTCTGGGCAACACCACCCTAGCTCCAAATTCAGCCATCCTACACATACACACACACACACACACACACACACACACAAGTGTGGTGAGTGGTGTCAAGCCTCATATCTCCCTGCCACATATACTGTAAGGTAGTCATGGGTTTGATTGATATTGCTCAGCACAAAGGAAATCAATCCACTTCCCAACCCCTTTTGTTATTGGCAGGCTTGGGAACACCCCCCTTCCACTTCAGGTGGCTTGGAGTTCTTGCAGTTGGCCTCAGGGAAGGTTTTCCTTAATGGCCCTCACACTCAGAAACAGTTCTTCACATTTCTAACTAGTTTCCTCTTTTCTCTCACTTCAGTACGCCTGTAAATCTGTTCCTTTTTTCATTGGGCTTTTGACTGCAGAAGATTGAGTTGTATATATAGCTTTATTCTGGGTCTTGCATTTTCTTAAGTGTGTCTCATGTAAGCTGCATCAAAGTCAACTGGAGAAGCAGGGTATAATTTTATAAATAAATAAATGTGATTAATATATACATATTACAGACTCAGAGGGACAGGACTTCATGTAGACTATAGTCCCAGATCAGAACCTTGACATTCTCCAATGTTCACACAGACTCTTTCACATGCTAGTTGCCCATTCACTGAAATGAAGAGGGAAACTTTGCAGAAATACTTATTTGGAATTACTGCACCAACACTTTCCAGTAGGGGAAGATGGGTTCTCTTATGTCAGAGTAAGGGATTCGATGGATTATGAAGTCTCCGTCTACTCATCCATACTTGCATATTTCTTCCACTAGTTGCAACGGGACATGCATGTTCAATGTAGACTTCTCTGAAGGCTACTCTGCAGTCTTTAAAATGAAGATTAAATGCTTTTGATGAATTCTGTAGTAGGAAACATTTTTAGTGATGAAGACTGTCAGTTAAGATCTGCTTCTCAAGCATTGTTCTTTGTGCTCCCACCTTTTGAGGTGAGGCGAATGGCAACTAGAGACAGGGCTTTTTCTGTGGTGGCACCTCACTTTTAGAATGCCCTCCCCTTGTGGCTTGCCTGTTGCCTACTGTTGCCTATGAAAACACATTTTTATCCACTTTTAATTATGGTTTTTATCTTACCAGCTTTTAAATGATCCACTTCTTTTGTATGGATAGTTCTTTTATGCTGCTTATATCCAATGGCTTATGTTTTAATATTATGGTTTCTAATTGTCAACTTCCTCGTGTAGGGCTCCAAAGAGGTAGCATGGAAATATTCTAAATAAATAAATAATAGGGAGTCAACATTATAAACAGTATTGCAAAAGTAGGAGGGACAGTAAAAACTGGGGATGAATAAATATTGAGTATTTTATTTTTTATATATTTATTTATTTGATGTTTCACTTTTTGTTGTAAGTTTTATAGATTTTGTTGTGTTGAATATGCATGTTGAAATTTTGCAAGCCATTTAGTTATATTCATCCTTATGTTTTGGGTTTTTTTGGTCATTTTCATATTTAATATGTGTGTAATACTTATCAATTGATCAACAACTGACATTGCAAAATACATTCGGTTTAAGAGAAAAATGAGGTATGAAGAACCCAAATATGGCATTACAATATGCAGGGCTTCAATTTGCACAAAGGAGAAGTGATGCTGAAGTAGGTCCAGAAAGTAGGAATGAGAAATTTGAAATTATCCCCAGTAGCAACGAATTCAGCTGATATTCCAGGTATGTCTCCACTCAGCTCTTCAAGGCAAACAAGTCTAGTCCAATTTTTTTTTCCTGCTTACTCACCTACATATTTGGATATATACAATCCAAGTCAGTAATTCTTAGACCCAGGTGCAGTGGAAGAGGATGCCATTTATAGTGATTTCTAGCACCCTGTCAGTTCGTTTCAATGCTGTCAAAGTCAATTATCTCCAGTGAAGATGGCTGGCGCAAGTGTCATTGACCAGAAGTAACTGGATTGAACAATATGAGTGTCTGACACAATAATGTAAAGCCTTGAGCCAGTTTGCAGATTGTGAGACCTTCATGCTTAGCTGAAAGATATTGCTCTAAATAGTAATAAACCTAAAGCCATGCCAGTCACAGAGATCACTCAAGTATTCTGTGCTTCATTCTCCTGGAATGCCTGTTAGGGTGTACACAAAGCCACTGTATTTCCTTCTGCACATAGCAGAACATTTTGATTTGTATATCTTCCTCCCGCCCATGTAATCCAAAATCTTCAGCCTGGAACAGTCAGATGTTTTCTTCAGTGCTGAAACAAATGGAGCCCTCAAACCCTAAGGTCAAATCTTGGTTCAATGAAGTAATTTTATGTGGATTTCATGATCTTAGGGCTCACTTTCCTTACTAATGTCAGTTGTTCTGTGATCTATAACTCCCAAATGCACTAGAGAGAAAAAAGTGGAGGAATAAAGATGGAGGTTAAAGTGGAATGAGCTTCCAATTTGTAGCTCCAGGCTGTGTTATTTTGAGATCCACAGGTAAAGATTACCAGAATGAGGAATAGGTTAAAACAACCAATAAGACATGCAACTCAGGTATCTTGTAAAGTAGTCTCTAAGGCTCGTTCTAGAACAAGCTAAGATAATGTGATCTTAGGGCAAATCCACAAATTACCATTTCCTTAATATTGTGAACTGAAAGGGAATATCTCTAAACTATAAATTCTATCAGGGGCTGCTGAGGCAGGATGGCCTGGGCCACAGAATTTCACCCTAAAGCTCAGCCCTGACTAAACTTTTGGGTCAGCTAGAGTATTTATATGTTTTTCCTTCTGTGCCAGCACACAGAAAATGAAAAACTAGAAGATATAAAGATTTAAAAGGAATATGCCACACTTCTGGGGGCGGGGGGAATGATCCCTTTAGGTATCTGCCAAAGTAAATATCTTACTGAGATAATAGCTGAAGCAATTAATTAGAACATCTTTAAACAAATCAGGATGTGATATATTCCATACAAATATACTTAAATAGAGATTGATTCAAGATCTACTGTAAATGGCATTTATGATTTGAGGAAATTGTATATGCTTCAATTGCAGGATGGGAAGCATTCAATTTAAATTCTAGGAAGTTAGATTTACCGTATTTTTCTCTCCATAACACACACTTTTTTCCTCCTTAAAAGTGAGGGGAAATGTCTGTGCGTGTTATGGAGCTAATGTACCGGTATGAGGTCCCTCCCAGCCACCCGGTGCAGCGGCAGTGGGGTGCAGGGCCCCGAGAGCCGGCTAGGACGCATTGCAGCAAGATGTGCAGCCGGGCTCCAGCGCAGCAGCAGCGCAGCGGAGCCGGGCGCCCCGGGAGCCGGCTTTAAAGCCGCCAGCCAGCCGGGCTGCAGGAGGTCCCTCCCAGCCGCCCAGCGCAGCAGCAGCGGGGCGCAGAGCCGGGCCGCCCAGGGAGCCAGCTAGGGCCGCCAGCCAGCTGGGAGGCGGCGGGGTGCACAGAGCCGGCTGGGTGCATGCGCCGGCTCGCGCCGTCCCAACCCGCACACACCCAGCTGGCTCTGTGCGGCCCCGCCTGCCTCCCAGCTGGCAGTCGGGGCGGGGAACACCGGCTCACGCTGTCCCGACGCGCCCGTACCCAGCCAGCATTCACTCCATAAGACAAGTTTTTAGAGGAGGAAAACAAGATTTTTTCTTGTTTTCCTCCTCTAAAAACTAGGTGCGTGTTATGGTCAGGTGCGTCCTATGGAGTGAAAAATACGGTAAGTTCTGTGGTTGAAACAGATGAAGAACTCTAAGCAGGTTTTTACCCTTGTGTAAGCCAAGCTTCCTTCCAGCTTCATAATTTTTAAAAAAATGCCAGTAAAGTTAACAGTGCACCAGTCGTGTCCCTCCCCTATGCTTCAGATTGACTGTTGCTTTTTGTTGTAATTATTTAAGCACCATATGTACACTTATCCATGTATCCCATATCTAATGCTGAATCTGGCCCCAATGTGGATCAATAGACCCAGAGAATGGGGCCAGGTTCAGCATTAGATATAGGATACATGGGAAAATGCATACGGTGTTTAAATAAATCTGGGGGACCCCCAGCTTTGTAGAAAAATCATAAAATTAACATGAAGGGAATTTAACCCCCACAGAAAATGTGTAGGAATGTCTCCATAGGGTGGAAGTGGGTAGAGGAGGAAGAGGGTGCTGCTCTGCCTAGGCAGGCAGGCAGAAGGGGAGGAGGGGGGAACGAAAGCTGTCCCCACCAGTGTTACAGGTGGGTGGAAGCTTCCACCTCTGCCTGAGCCAGGTGGGCAGACACACAGCATTGCAAGGGGGTGGACTGGCCAGCAAATGGATGGCTGAGCAAGGAGAGAAGAATGAGACTCCCATCGCCACATGTCTTGCAAATCCCCACTAGCATGCCCTTGGGTTGTATGACCTATTGAAAAGAAAACTTTTTTTTGTTTTAAAAAAGGAAAATTGCCTTGGGGTTGTGTAGGAAAATGACATCATAAGAACATAAGAAAGGCCCTGCTGGATCAGACCAAGGCCCATCAAGTCCAGCAGTCTGTTCACACAGTGGCCAACCAGGTGCCTCTAGGAAGCCACTAACAAAAGTGCAGCAGCACATCCTGCCTGTGTTCCACCGCACCCAAAATAATAGGCATGCTCCTCTGATACTAGAAAGAATAGGTATGCAGCATGACTAATATCCATTCTAACTAACAGCCATGAATACCCCTCTCCTCCATGAATATGTCCACTCCCCTCTTAAAGCCCTCCAAGCTGGCAGCCATCACCACATCCTGGGGCAGGGAGTTCCACAATTTAACTATGTGTTGTGTGAAAAAATACTTCCTTTTACCTGTTTTGAATCTCTCACCCTCCAGCTTTAGCAGATGACCCCGTGTTCTAGTATTATGGGGGAGGGATAAAAACTTCTCCCATACTGTCTCCAAACCATGCATAATTTTATAGACCTCTATCATCTCTCCCCTTAGCCGCCTTCTTTTCAAGCTAAACAGCCCAAAGCGTCTTAACCGCTCCCCATAGGACAGTTGCTCTAGTCCCCTAATCATTTTGGTTGCTCTTTTCTGCACCTTCTCAAGCTCTGTAATATCCTTTTTTAGGTGTGGTGACCAGAACTGTACACAGTATTCCACGTGTGGTCTCACCATAGATTTGTACAAGGGCAGTATGATATCAGCAGTTTTATTCTCTATTCCTCGTCTAATTATAGCCAGCATGGACGTCACAGGTTCTTGCTGATCAGTGCTATACACAGCTGGCTTTCAGTGAAATTTACAGAACCCTTTTTTGAAAAGTGTCTGAATCTGGAAAGAAAGGGTATGTTTGGACAGTGTATAGTAAAGGTGTATAGTAAAGGTACTCCAGAAACCAGTGCTCTAAAATGTTATATCCACAGGTTATGCATATAGCTAGAAAAACTCATAAACTTAGGAACATGTTACAAATGGTACAACGTGTCAAGGGAGATTATGGCATCTTTTTTCCTTGAGCAACACTGATAATGCAGAAATATAACCTGCCACAGGGCTGGGTGTTAGACTAGCCTATCTTTCAGGCACCTTCCTAAGCAAATGCACTGTAGTAGTCTGTGCAAGTTGTCTCAGGGCTTCTTCACCTTAATGTATGCTGCAGAGATGTGCATTCCAGAAGGGTCCTGTCTCTAACAGAGCTTATGAAATATTGATATAAGAAAAGAAGGAGGCTTAGGAGAAAAGCCGACTGCCCTGCAGTGCCTTTTCCAAAGCAACTCCAAGGGCTAGAGGTAAAGTATGTTCTTATCCTACTCTCTTGGGGATGGCTTGAGACTATGAGCAGTGAGCTTGGTAGATTCACTTATGAACCTACTCAGCTGCAGTCAATTACTAAACCACATTTGGATGGGCAGAGTCCAGCTTTAAAGTAACAATGTAGCCCAGGGCAGTCAAAGCTGGACCTTGCTTTTTTCATTTTCTGTAATTTCTTAAAAATTAAAATCAAAGCTACTTACAAGCCCTAAAATATAAATATGTAAAACTTTAACAAGCATCTCTTGTTTAAAGTAAAACAATTAAAACTCCTCTCAAACTTTTGAAGAGTTTTTACTTGTCTAGAAAGAACAAGCAAGCAGCCAGGACTAGTTATGTCATGCAAGTCTGGTGGTATCAAGTCACCCAGAGGTTGCTGCAAGGCCTAGGGTTGCCAACCTCCAGGTGGGATCTGAGGTTCCCCCAGAACTGAACTCCAGATGACAGAGTTCTGTCCCCCTAGAGAAAAAGGCTGCTTTGGAGGATGGGCTCTATAGCATTATATTTGGCTGAGACCTCTCCTCTCCCCAAGCCCTACCCTTCTCAGACTCCACCACAAAATCTCCAGGAATTTCCCAACCTGGAGCTGGCAACCCTATCCTGGCCAAGCTCCAATGATTCTATCCTCAAAGGCTAAAATAGGTCTGGAAAGAGCCCTGTGTACACCCCGCAAGGAGGTACATCCCACAAGGTGTTCAGGACTGAAGCTAGTGTGCAAGGATGGAACAGTGCTGTGTAACCAGAGACAAAAGAGGTCTCCTGGCATCCATCTTGTTTCTGCCAATGCTGCAGAAAGCTGACTGGGCTAAGTCTGGACTTGTTTTACCATGCTTTCCCCAAGAAGACACCAGAGGTGCAGGGCAAACAAGGACACAATGGACACGCCATTTAGCATTTCTATAGTCCTCCTGCAGTAGACCGCACACATCCTGCCAGATTTCATCAACTCTATTCAGATGGACCTCTAATCCCATCATGAAGCCAGCGTAGCCCTCTGACTCACCTTTTCCAGACCTTAATTTCCAATTCTATAACTCAGTGCCTGGGTACTTAATTCTCAAATATCCAGCCATCATTTCTGATCTGCCTTACCTTCTGTTTCTATTCTGGACCCTCCTAATCCAATCTTGAGCAATCAAGCCTTTGACAATGACCAGTCATTCCCAGACATTGCCAGGTGCAGTGAGACATAGCCTCCGGCTACATTTAGGGGTATAAATATAGCCCAATTTGCCACAGCAGAATTGCTACCACTTATCCTGAATCCAAAGTGTGAGCCACGGTACTTGCATGTATGGTTTTCCTTGCAAGTAGCACTGGTCGTTACTTGCTTTTCATTCAGCGGCCTCTATCTGGGACCTCGCTCTTTGGAAGGTAACTGTACCCCCTGGGGACCTCATATCCTTGTGTCCAACCCCTCAAACCATTTCTTTCTGAGTTCTGTATGTGGTGGGAATTGTGTGTGTATGTACAAACTAATTTGACTATTTAAATAAAAACCCTTAAAATTCACAAAACACTTCTTTATTGGGAACCTTTTCTATTGATGTGCTCATGTGGCATAGAAATAGGATTAAAGATCCCCACACCAGCCTCTTGCAAAGCTCTATCAGTCTCCAGCTAATTTCCACCAGTAAAAAAAGACCCCTGTGCTTCACGTAACACCTGCCCCTCTCCCTGCCTTACTTCACTATTAGAATATGAGGTGAAATTTGTAGAGTACAGGTCTAAAGTTAAAATATAGCCATAATTTTTATTTTGTTTTGTTATTTCAGAAACAGTAAGATTACCCCAAAATTCCAGAAGTACAAATACCATTTTGGGGCTCAGCTTCATGCAGTTTTTTCATGCTTGAAAATTTCAGATATTTTGTAAAGCTGAACTCTGGATGGAGGTCAGGTTTATGGTCACTGTTTTCAATAGGTAGTAGACTCCAGTGGCTAGGCCTACTCCTGTTGATTCCAATGGAAGCTAAACTACCCCCTCCCAAACTCAACATTTTAGGAGTGCCTTTTGTCATTTTGGATAATCCAAAACCTTAACAAAACAGCAACTTTCAGGCATAATTTTGGCTCAGAAATATTCAAACGCTCATCCCAGGTTTGCTCTTCTAGTTAGCATTGTTTTTCTTTCACTAATCCTTTGGTATATTCTAAAGCCCACTGTCTATCCAGTATCCCTTACTGGCAACTATGTGTATGTGCTTTTCACAGGAAAACCATAGATATTGACAGGGTCCCTAGTGTTACCACTGCATAGAATGCATACGTTGAGTATGTCAGACAAAAACTAAGGTGGATGAGAGATCAATGTGAGACAGCTGAGTAAAACATTGCAACAAAAAGACCTGTTTTTGCTTGCAGAAGTGTGCACATGTTGAAAATCTATAGGAACTTTTTAAAAATTCATGCTGCCTCCCCCCTCCCCCCAAACCACATAGTATTTCTATTTTCAGCCTCACAGACTCTTTGGATTGGCAAGGTTTAAAAAACAGTATTTATACAGCAAGCTAACTGGCATGAAACAGTACACTTCCATTCTACAGACCATAGGAGGAAGACTGCAAAAAGGAGGAAGGTTTTCCCCAGACATGCAAATAGATTCATAGTATTATTACCTAATTGATGGAGTTATTTTCACAAATTTTGCTAGGGGAAAAAAGGAAAAGTAATATTCACCCATGTTGTTTAAAAAACAGTTCTTCCAATGGACAAAAATGAAATCTAAGAAAACCAATGGAAATTGTGCAGAGTGAGAAAAAAGCATTTTAAGATAATAGTTCTTTAAAAAAAATTCCAAGAAAAAAAATCTCTATGAGAAAAAGCTGATACATTTTTCAACATTTCACCTAAGAGGGCAATTGTTTTCTGCATCTCTAATAGTCCAGATGGTTGTGTTACTCTAATACAGATCTCTCTGGCTAATGCTCTCTATGCTGCCAGTTCCAATGAATGCCTGAAAAGCTGCCGCTTCAACAGGTATATCCTCTGCTATTTTTTGCTGCTGCTTAATCTTGTGAAATAGGGCACAGGGATTACTCTAAATCTCCACATGACAAGATGAGAAAAATCTGCTTTCGTGCCCAAAAGATAGAACTACTGATGCAGAAAATCACTAAACTGCCAATTTTTCAATGATGCTGAAGGTTTGAAGGGGGGAAAAATCCCTACATAACAAGGAGAAAAAGGAACGAGCTTGCTGTATTCCACTGCTCTCCCAGGATAATATGAAAGGGACCTTGGAAAATGAGGATGGGGTAGAAAATGGGATTTTCCTGGCATTTGTACCAATACATATTTTATTACAAAGTTAAAAGGAACCGAGAAATACCCTTGCCTGTAGGAAAAACGTATGATAGGAAAGAATAACATTCACCTATATGCACAATGCCAAAATGCCCCATTTCAATAATTGCTCCTTTTGTAAAAAATCCAAAAACGAACTATATGGCATGTATACTTGTCCATTCACAATAACGAAGTTTTCTGTTGGACACTATGCACAATAAAGCATAGATTTTTTTTGTCCGTTCATTTGTTTGTGTTAACTTTTCATTTGCATCGATATCTATGGCTGAAAAGAAGGACAGCTTTCTCTATGGAAGTGAATTAAGATTCTTCCACACCTCACTTACATTAAAATATTTTTAAAAATCTATAATTGTTGGCTTTCCTTTCAACTGAGCTCTCTTCCTTCCTCTTTCCATACCTTCCTTCTTTTCAACCAATAAAACTGAGTATTTAAGTTCTCAGAATGGTGACCTAATAAGATATTATAGCCTGATCTCATCAGATCTCATGAAGTTAAGCAGGGTGGCCCTCTGGTTGGATGGGAGACTGAGAAGGAAGTCTGTGGTTGGTATGCAGAAGCAGGCAGTGGCAAACCACCCCAATTCTTCCCTTGCCATGAAAAGCCTCTGAGGCCGCCATGAGTTGGCTGCAACTTGATGGAACTTTACACACACACACACACACACACACACACATGTAAAAAAACCAATGTTTATAATGATAATAACTTTATTAACAACCACTGCCTTGAATGTCAAAGGTGAAAGTTTGGCTCAGTAGTTGAGAATCTGCTTAGCATTCAGAAGGGCCCATGTTAAATCCCTGACCTCTCCACATCAGGCAGTAGGTGATGTGAAAGACCTCTACTGGAAATCCTGGAGAGCCACTGCCAGTCTGAATAGACAATACTGACCTTGATGGATTGATGGTCTCATTCAGTATGACGGGAACCAAACCCAACCCCCCCCCCAAAAAAAACAGGTTAGGAACCAAAAAGGTCAAGCTAGCATAAATCCACAAAATAGTAGTTTCTCTATTGTGTGCACAAAATCATAAAAAAGATTAAAAACAAAAGCCTCATAGAGGTATTAAAACCACTATATATAAACATTACAATTTGGTAGCATGCATAAAATACTGTGACTAGATTGTTTCAGCCAAAAAGCCTTCCTGAGTAGTCTCAAAAATTATATACACACGTACAAAGATAAATATACAGTTCTTTTTCAAGCCTGAGCAGTTTGCATGTTAAACCATACAATATTATAATAAGGGCTTCAAGAATTTTGTTTGTTTAACAAAGAAATTGGTTCCTTTTATCACATGTGGTGGACCTGTGACAAAGCCAAAGACTTCTGGGACATGATTTATAACGAACTGAGATTAATACTACAAAAGAATATATCCAAAACACCAGAAATGATGTTATTGAGTATGATTCCAGATGACTTAGCAACACAAAGAACCTTTTTGATATATGCCACAACAGCTGCGAGACTGCTTTATGCAGCGAAATGGAAAGGGCTAGAAACTCCAGAGAAAAAAGACTGGATTGTTAAAATGTTTGAAGTGGCAGAAATGGCAAAACTCACAGCTATTCTAAATGAAGAAAATGACGTTCGGTTTTTGGGGGAATGGGGGGCGTGGATGCATTATTGTGAATATGAGTTAAAATTGGGAAGAATGGAAGAATATTTTCTAATCTGATCCAGAGGATTATTTTTGATTTTTTTTTATATTGAATAAGCATAATTATATTTACTAACAGATTATGGTTTTTTATATATGGTATTGATATTTTATCAAGATTAGATTACCTATGACGGGATGAACTTTTTATTAAGAGGCAGATAGAGGTGATGGGGAAGTCAAAAAATTTTCCATTTCTTTTTTTCTTTTTTCTTTTCTCTTTTTTATTATATGATATGGAATTATAACAACTTTAGGTTAGAATTGAAATTTGATATTGTTATAGATGTTGTTTAATGCAATGGAAAATTTCTATCATAAAACCCAATAAAATTTATATAAAAAAAAAAAAAAGAATTTTGTTTGTTTGTATCAGGCCTGAACATGTCTAGGAATCCCCGTCAATCTGTTAGGTATGTGCTGCAACTGTACAGCTTATGGCTATAGTTCTACTTATGACATGTGTCCATGTGTAACACATGTTCAACCATAGAGTGAACCCACTAACCTTTGGTGATATGAAACAATGCATTGGGAACCCTCAGTCTTGTGGGGCCTCAGGGTAGTTTCTCCCTTTTTAGGTTCACTGTCTGTCCTAGGAGAATCTATTCTCCTTCCCAACTGTTGCGTATATTGAACAGATTTTGTGATGCATTTCAGCACCCTCTGTTTACTTTCCACTTGTGGAAACTTGAAGTGAAATACCAGCCCCATCCAACATTTTTGAGGGCCAAATCCATATGCATTTGCTTATGTACTACCAGGGTAAAGGATCAAGGGATGGTGAAGTAGCACAAATGGCCTTTAGCTTGATCAGGTAATGGTCTTATCATCTTTGAGGCTGTATAACTAGGTTCACATGACAAGAATCACACATGACTATGGCCAAATGAAATGACTTATCTTGACAAGGAGGCACACACACAAAGTTGCCTAATACTGAGTCTGAGTCAGACCATTGGTCTATCAAGGTCTAATCTGACAGGCAGCTGCTCTCCAGGGTCTCAGGTAGAGGCATTCCATGTCACCTACTGTCTGATCTTTTAAACTAGGGATGCTAGGGAGTGAACCCGGAACCTTCTCCATGCAAAACAGATGTTCTACCGCTGAGCCACAGTCCCTCCCTAAGGCGGGAGTGCTGTGAAAACGTAAATATAGAGGAAAGGGACTGTATTGCTCCATTTTCTCCAGCCATTTGCTAGCAAATGACATTTGGAAATTGTTTGTCTTAATAGTAATATGCCTCTTAGAAATGTGCATCACAGTGAGTTTTTGTGCTGTGGCACATGCAGTTGAATAGAACTATTCCTAGGAAATACATTGAAACAAATTATTTTCTTTGCAAATCATCCCAACTGCACTTTTGTTGCATCTCTCTGAATTGTACAAGTAGCATGTAAGGATAAATTATTGACAGTTGGCCTACCAACAATGGGGCAATCACATGTTCAACTTAAGAAAGATTCACCACTATCATGTCTGGCATTTTGTAACACATTGCTTGTGACCCATCTTGTACTTTTCCTATTTATAGTTATTTTCCCCTCCAAGCATTTCATTCTATGAGGGGCTGAGGAATGCCACTCAGGCAACTGGTCATGCAGAACTGGCACAGATGGATTCCCCTGTCTTAATTCTAATTTTAATGGCAGCAACTTCTTTATTAAGATTTACTCACACAAAACATGGACTTTTGAAACACTGCTGGGGTTAATTATTTGGCATGCTAGACACTACTGTGACAGGAATATAAAATGCATTTCAGAGATTACTCAGTACACGCCACTCTATTATACAGTATAATTATAACAAAAAATGTTGATCTCTAGTTTCATTTCTTCTTTTGTCTCTCAGCTGCATTGCATTATCATTTTTTTCATTAAGCTTTATATTAACTGTAGGTAGCTTTAAAATGAGCATTGAGGTGAATTTTCATGGTATACCATTTTGAAGTCTAGGGTTTATTCCAAATTCTACCCCAACCAAAGGTCTTACCTAATAGCAGAATGACTTTCTGATTATATTAGGGACCTTCTGATTTATGGTGAGTGCCAGAGTCTCTGGGACTTAAACAAGTATTATTGTGGCCTGAGCGTAGGATAGGGTTTCCAGGTCCCTCTTCGCCACCAGCGGGAGGTTTTTGGGGTGGAGCCTGAGGAGGGCAGGATTTGGGGAGGGGAGGCACTTCAATGCCATATAGTCCAATTGCCAAAACAGCCATTTTCTCCAGGTGAACTGATCTCTGTCGGGTGGAGATCAGTTGTAATAGCAGGAGATCTCCAGCTAGTACCTGAAGGTTGGCAACCCTAGCCTAGGATGTCAGGAAACTGTCAGGTATATCACTGTGTCTGCTCAGTTTTCAGATTCTTCTTTGGGCATGGATAGGGTTATAGGGTCCCCCATGGACACCCAAAGCAGCTTACATCATTCTCCTGTATTCACACCAACCCTGTGATCCATTACACCTCTTAGCTCCCTTCTTTCCCTTCCATTGTTGCTGCTGCTAGTGTTAACCCCCCTACCATCACCACTGGGCTTGGCATGGCTCCTAGCCTCTACCACCATGCCTGCCACAGCTTTTTTCTCTCTCCCCCCATTACCACTGCTGCTGGGCCCGCTGCAGCTACCAGCCACCTCTACCATTGCCCACTGGCACAGCTGAGGCCAATATAGCTCCCAGCCACCCCTAATCATCACTACTACCACCCCTGGGGCCACTACCATCTCCTGGCCTCTGTTGTGGGGCACTGAGTCTGAATCCAAGGGCCACTGGACTGGGGAAATGCAGGAACTGAAACGGTGAAGCCCACCCTTCAAGTATTTCTGTCAATGTGGTAAAAGCAGCAGAGAAGGGACCAGATATCCCTGGGTTTAGTGAGCCATTCCCAGATAAAATCAAATCTACTTCTCTTACCAGGAAAAACAGCCTGTCAGTTCTGTAATCCTGTGGGTGGGTGTGACACTGTAACAATTCTTAAGGGAACTGTGACCCAGCTCAGCTGTGAAAAAGATACACTTTTTACAGCATCTTACCTGCCAATCAGAATAAGCTATTTAACCCTTCTATGGAGGAGACAATAGCATTATTGTTGTTGTTTTTTTAAAGAAGAAGTTTGAAAAGGGAGGGAAGAAGTTCAAATCGCTTCAGAAAGCGGTGCTGCCTTCCCCAGATCCATTAATTCACACCAGCAAGTTACCCAGCAATCTCAATAATCACATTTAGCCTTGCTGACCATGTGCAACCAACATTTCTTAAATGCTACCCTTCATTAGTGGATCAATGATGAGTTGGGATTCTGTTGGTGGACCAAGGGGAAAATTTAGGAGGGTCTGTGTGGGATGTACTATTGGTTTATTCTAGATCAGCCCCTTTAATTTGTCCAGGCTCCAGGTCTACAGTCACTGAACAGCATTAATGACTGGGAAATAAAAACTGGCTACAACCATTGAGAGTGGTAACAAGAAAAAGAAGGTTAAAAAGGAGCTCGGCCATCACAGGCTTCTGCTAAGCCTTTCTGATAGTATTTTCTAAGGGCATACCATATCCATGTACACTATCCTGATCTCCTTGGAGGAGGACTGAGATAGAAGTGTGAGGAATTACTACATTAAAAGACTCGGTGTGACAGGATGTGACATGAATTGGGTAGGAAAAAGCCATGTTTATCTTTGCTTCATACGACATCTGGGGAATTTAAAAATAGATGAATAGTGTCTGGGTTTCAAGGTGTCAATACTCACCCCAAACATAAACACATACAAAATATTGTCGAAGGCTTTCACAGTCAGAGTTCATTGGTTCTTGTAGGTTATCCGGGCTGTGTAACAGTGGTCTTGGAATTTGCTGGCGAAACGTCAGGAAAGAAAATTCCAAGACCACGGTTACACAGCCTGGATAACCTACAAGAACCAATAAACACATACAGTTTTAGACTACTGAACTCTGTTGCTTGAAACGGCAGCTTCAGCTCAACCGTTTTCACTTAGCTAGTTTGACAATAGTGTTACAATTGGAATCGGTTCTCAAAACAGTGAGCTGTTTCCATGGCAGGGCAGCAGTTATCAGGCCTTTATTTCACTATGTTCACAAGAGCACTTTCAACCATACTGAAGTGACAAACATCAAACTATTGGGCCCTATCACCTCTGTTATAGAGATATGTAGGGGATAACCTTATGTTTGAATGCATTCCCATGTGAAAGTCTCTGTGTTCATGTGAAACCAGAATACCAAGGAGAAGCCTACTGACTTTGCATGTGCATTTGAACATCACATTCAAGTAAGTGGTATAGTCCCATCCCAATGATCTCATGCACTTCATGTTCAGTCTTTGAACTGGCTTTTACTGCACTTTTAAGAAGAATAAGATTAAGAATTGGATTGTATACTGCACTTTCCCCTCTACCTTTAAGGAGTCTCAAAGCATCTTACAATCGCCTTCCCTTCCCCTCCTCACAACAGACATCTTGTGAGGTAGGTGGGACTGAGAGAGTTCAGAGAGAATGTGACTAGCCCAAGGTCACCCAGAAGGCTTCATGTGGAAGAGTGGGGAAACAAACCTGGTCCACCAGATTAGAGTCCACCTCTCTTAATTACTACACCACACTGGCTGTCCCTTTAGTATTCCCTTTAACCATAACACCTTGTCATAACAAAATTCCCTGTGAATATGGTTAGCATATTCTCATGGATGAAATAAAGTTTTACAACAAAGTCTTTACCATACTCTTTTATCCAAAGACCTAAGAGCAGCACACATATTTCCTTCTCCCAAATTTATCATCACAAGAATCCTGTGAAGTATGTTAGGCTGAGGTCTGGTCTAAGATTACTCTCTGAGTTTCATGGCTGATTGGGGATTTGAGCCTAGATGTCTCAGGACCCAGACCGAGCTTCTAACCACTATGCCACACTGACTCAGTTGAGATGTAGGGCCATGTTTTCCCACAGCACTGAGTCTTCCTAATACAATTTGCATGTGTACAGATAACGTTATTAACTGCAGAAACCAATATGCTTCTCTAACATGAAGAAAATTGGCTGTCTGAGGCTAGTTCTCTGTGGCAGTCATGGCAGCAATTTCTGTCAGAAACTAACTTTTGGAGCATTTCCCCTCTATAAAGGTGTAAAACCCTTAGGCACTGTGATTCATTTCAGGTGAACTATGAAATGATTTTGGCATGTTTATGAGAGAAAATTTGGCTTGGAGACCAATTACTTTCTGGAGCGTTCCAATGAATCATACTCCTGGGGTTTAGTACCATCTGTAGGTAACAACCCTTGGCTAAGCAATAAGGGATTTGAACTTCCAACATAATCCTCCACAATTTCCCAGTGATCCACATAATCCTGTGGGAAAATGGATGATAATTCTGGAAGTCCACATGGACATAAAATTATGGCTCTATGTATACTCCCCCTTTTTAAAGACTAGTGCTTTACAATATAGAAATTCATAGTTTAAATCAGAAAAGATAATAAGCCAGAACTCTAGGCCTGATTATATAAAGTCAGCAAGGCCACATATGTGCCTTCCTCCTAAAGAGCAGGATATAAAGTTCTCAATAGGGAACATCTTCTATATCTAAAGGTCTAGTATGGTCTAGTGGTTAGACCAGGATTTGGAAGACTGGAGTTAAAATCCCCACTCTGCCATGAAAGCTTTCTGGGTGACCTTGGGCCAGTCATTCACTTGCAGCCTAATCAACCTCACAGGTAGGGTTGCCAGGTCCCTATTCACCACTGGCAGGAGGTTTTTGGGGTGGAGCTTGAGGAGGGCAGGGTTTGGGTAGGGGAGGGACTTCAATGCCATACAGTCAAATTGCCAACACGGCCATTTTCTCCAGGTGATCTGATCTCTATCAGCTGGAGATCAGTTGTAATAGCAGAAGATCTCTAGCTATTACCTGGAGGTTGGCAACCCTACTCACGGGATTATTGTGAGGATTAAATGGGGGGGGGCATTGTATACTTCCCTGAGCTCCTTGTAGAATGGTAGGATTGAAAAGATACTAGATAGATTGAAGGAACAGTATACTAGTTTTGACTCCAACACATCTCCTGCCTGGGGAGAGCATTCTGGCAGGACAGAAGGAAGTGAAGGCCTGGGTAGAACCTTTTTTCCCCCTTGCCAGCTGGAGTCTTTGTAGTTGTGCTGCCTCCAGGAGCGCACAGCTGCTTTGGTCTGCCTCAAAAACTGTATGGGCACATATGAAGTCTCTACATCCTTGATGTCTTTTGATTTGCCAAGGGTAGGATTGAATTCCCTTCCTCAATTACCCTCCATTACTATGGAAAAAAGATTGGAGAACATTCCATTGAAGTACTATTGCTCTGAACCTTCTCTTGGTGCATTATATCGACTGGACTGCAAGTAGGACTTTGGCTTGGAGTGATTCCATTCAGATGTAGGAGTATTTTTTACAGCTGAAGGATTCAATGCCAACTAAAAATAACTTGACTTTCATTTCATAAAGGAATCTTTTTCCACATGGGGATGTCCCCCCAGTTGGGATATATCTTCCTTCCATGTTGGGGGGGGGGGAGCGCCCACAGGACATTGTGGTTTTTCCAAGCATGCAGAACAAAGTTCCTGGGGCTTTCTCCTTTAAGCCAGAGCAAAAGGGGAAAAAAAATCCTTTTCTCTGACTTAAAGAGGAAATGTTGGGGTGGGTACAACCAGAGCCTTTGCATGGAAGCTCTGCCCACCCAGAAGGGAGAGGAGGCAGATTAACTTGGTCTTCAAAATGACAGAGTTAAACTGTTTTTTCCTCATTTCAGGTTTTATTTCAGTAGCACCGCAGCTGTGGCATGAGCCACAGGTCAGCTATGAAGGGGGAAGGGGGAGGGGAGTTACAGATCACAGGGGGCTTCTATGCTGACGAGAAAGTGGCGTAACGGTTGGGACAGGGACAGCAATGTGTGGTACAAGGATGGGGACATGTGTCCCCACCCACCTGCACTCCACTTGGTGCTGCTTCCATAGTTGCCCCATATGGAAACAGGTGGAATCAAAAGAACATTTGCAAAATATACAAATTAATCAGATTAAATTAAACATATGTATACATCTAACTTGGAGTTTATTTATGGGTTATGAGCCTTCCTCCTTGCAGATGGAGGGATTCTCACAGATCTCAGACCATTCCAAGTTTTCCTTTCTTTCCCCACCTTAGTACCTGTACAAAGACACAGAACCTGGAGGATAAGACTGCTATGCATGCCTCTCTCATGCCCCTGCCTGGGCCTTCCCTTTTTTTAGGTCAAGTTATGCAGGAATTCATGATAGAGATGGGAGATGCAGATAGGCACAACGTGTGCACATGTACTGAGAAAAAGGAGAACAACAACAGATCTTTACGGGAATTATTCCCTACGTTGGTGTTGTGACCGTACCAATACAGATACTACCCTAACTTTGTAAAATTTCCTGCATTTAATGATGTAGAATGAGCATCAGAACAAAACATGTGTCATATTGAAAGAGGCCAGGCTGGCAGCTTTGAACCAATTATGGTTGTACACAAAAATAAGAAGAAACCAGAGTGATTTTCTTCAACCTGTGATGGTTAATTACATAATTATAAGCATAATTGCTGTTAATTTAATATCTCTAATTATGCAGTGATGAAATAATCCTGGGCATTGTTGCCCATTTGGAATGAAATTTGGCCTAGTTACAATAAAGATAACCCCAATGGATAAAAGCCTTGGCTAGATCTTGCCAACATTCTTCATACCATAACTTGGGCCTGTTTTACATATGCAGCAGAATGAGACAAAAGAATCTTCTTGATTGAGTAGAAAGGGCTGTACCACTGTCAGGTAGGGCTCCCAACCTCCAGGCAGGGCCAAAATTACAACTGATCTCCAGACTACAAAGATCAGTTCCACTGGAGAAAATGGCTGCTTCAGAGGGTGGACTCTGTGAAATTATACATTGCTGGGGTGCCTCACCTCCCCAAATCCCACCCTCCCCGGGCTTCACCCCCAAACCTCCAAGAATTTCCCAACCCCGAATTGGGAACCCTACTGTGAGGTGAAAAGAGTCATCTCTTTAATGGTCTTCCATGTAAAAGCTCCCTGCAAATTAGCACATTATGGGGAAAAGTTCTTGCCTACCTCTTTGTGTCCCACGTTTCTACTGACAAATAATCATTAATATAGGGGGCTGTAATGGGAGGGAATTGATTTATTTTCTGCAGGCTGAATGTAATACCTCCATTATTTGGTATCACACTATCACCACGTTCTGCTGTACATGTAGACTTGGTCATGGTTGGATGAAAATGCCTCATAAAATGGCAACATCCTTTCCAGAAGTTAAATCCATGCATACTGGGAGTCTGGCAGCTATGACTATTTGGAGCAGGCACTGTCAACTGTGCTCTCGATATACACAGTCCCATTGTTGTATGAAAAGGGGCAATGCACTTACTGGCCGTGTGTGTATAGCTTAGGTACCTGTAGACCAGAACTCTAAGAAATCTAGTGGTCAGTTCATATATGCCAAAGCTGTAAGCTCGAGCAAAATGCTCATGTTGCCCCTGTTCAGACAATATAGCTACCATATATATCAAAAGGATACATATGTATTAGAAAGTTTACAATATGCATGGATATAACATATGAGAAATACTATTGTTAGAGATCCAAAGCTTTGGCTTAGAGTCTCACAACCTGAGGACTAGCTTAGTGGCATCCCAGAGCTCCCTTTAGGCACCAAAGAGAATGGGGGTGAATCAGACCCTGCAACTGGCAGGTAATTAAGTTTCTAGTAGGGTTGTGGGGGGGAATTGGTAAATTTCGGGTTCAGGATTTTTCGGCCTGATTTTTTTTTGGTAAACCCGAAATAAGCCTGATACCCATACGATAAATATTGGCATTCAGCTTATATTCAGGTTTCCTGAAAAATTTGGGCCCATTAAAGTCAATGGGGTTTTTTTCGAAGCTCTTAGGGGGGCAAATTTGCAGTGTGGTTGCAAGAGACTCTCCTTAGCCAGTCACCGAAGTTTGGTGAACTTTGGAATGGGGAGTCCAATTTTATGGGCCCACAAAGGGGTCACCCCCATCTTGCAGGAAATTGAGAGCCGAGCTGTCCATCGGTTTAGGTTCAAAAGTTCAGTGTAGCCAAGGACTGCCAGAAAGAGCCTATTCCAGGCTGGCACCTCAAAGTCTGGGGGCTGCCTTCATTTCTGGGTCACTGGACCTTTCATCTAAAATGTCCCAGCACAAGCTTTTTGAAAGTCACAAAATGTTGCTGAGGTAAGGGGGAGGGCAGGAAATGTGTATGTGTTCACCATTGCAGTTTCATTTTTTAAGAGGGGCCCAAACAAAACCAGAAAGAAAGAAAGAAAGAAAGAAAGAAAGAAAGAAAGAAAGAAAGAAAGAAAGAAAGAAAGAAAGAAAGAAAGAAAGAAAGAAAGAAAGAAAGAAAAAGAAGTGGAGAAAGCACAGAGCCATGCCTCTGGGCAAAGGCGGATAGCTGAACCCAAAAAGCCAAGTATTCTGCTTTTTCAGCAATTCCCAGGTTTTTGCATTCGGTAAACCCTAACCCTGAAATTTACTGAATCAGCTAATTTTGGGTTTATTTTTGGTTTGGGTTTATCAATATGCACAACCCTAGTCTCTAGATTGGTTGGGCTTTATATAAATATTACGAATCTAACTGTTTGTCTTTGCCTAGTCAAGTACTATCCCATCTGCTGTGCTTCAAGTTCTAATTCACAGGTCCTAACTCCAACGATTGATCACTCATGCCTTATGTAGCAAATACATCCTCAGGGTTTAGATTATGGGTTGCCCCCTGTATCTGGATCTTATTCTATTATACGGAATTCATCTTGCTTCCTAGATTTCTTAGACTGCATGTTGTTATCTGTCTAGTTTTTATCTAGCTTCTCTTTTTAAGCTTGGGAGCTTTCACTTTAATGCTCTAAATCTCTATGCATTTAAATGAAATAATCTTACCAGTGAACGATGGCATATTCATTTAAAAAAAAATTCATCTGCAAATAAAAATTACATGCAGCAAAATTACATTTATTCTCCACATGCAGCTTGGCCTGATAGCATGGTGACAAAGACAATACCATCTTATAAAATTTTACTTTAGTACTGTGATTAAATAATACTTTCCTGATGTATCTGTGCAAGAAGTTTCTACTTTGTTTTGCGAATGTTGAGTTTACACTCTGTAAATGTTCAGGGGTTAAGCTCAAACAGCCCTGACAGGTAGTCTGGTCTAGAGAAGGACACAGTTCTCCCATCTTCTCCCTTTTGAATTCCAAGCTAGGATTACCAGTCTTCATCTGGCAATCCACAGGAGCAAGGAGGGAGTGGAGACTTCAACAATCAGTGTCATGCGATAAGAGATTTGGGAAATTCCTAGAGCATTACCAATGCCATTTCACTTCTGGTTTTGGGAGTGGAAATGATGTCATGGAATCAGTAATATTCTAAGGATTTCTCAAATCTCTATGGTTTTTACTATAATTACTACAGTATTGTGCAACACCATGACATCACTTCTAAATCTAAAATAGGAAGTGATATCAGCATGTCACTTGACCGTAATATTTCATCCCATTTTGATCTTGCTGCTCCATGGAGTGGTGCAGACCTCAAGGGCAGGAGGTTGCCCACCAGCAACCTGGTAGCCCTATTACAAGCTGAAGAGATGGGCAATAACATCATTAGTATGTGAAGGCAACAAAGGATGAGAGAGCTGCGGCACATACATGAGGGGAAATTCCACTCTCCAGGTAACCAGATGGATCTATCATTTTCCTTTCCCTCCCTGGTAAATTTACAGGGGGAGTGGTTCGAAAGGTTTGTAGGAAGGGGAAGCTCTCCCTTGGAAGAGAGGGGTAGCTACTTGAAGAGTGTCATCCATGGTTCAGATAGCAGACAAGCTTGTGACACAAAGAGACATGGTAGAGACTTTGTGGGGACTATGAAGGAGGCACACACTAGCACAAGGTCTGAAGAGAGATGACCAGCCAGATGGAAAAAATGGTAATTTGAAATGGTCAAATTCTGAACCTTAAACCTAAAACCTTCAAGATATTTCTGCCTCTCTTTAACTCACAGAGGTAAGTTGTAGACCAAAGAAAGAGGATGGATTTAGACCTATTTCGTTTTCTCTCTGTTCAGATGCTTCTAGATTTTTGCTGTTCAACTGTATGCTTTTCACTCACAGTATTCATACAGGGCTTTTATTCTTTAAGATAAAACTTTCTCTTTTTTCTGAAATTGGACCTATTTACTCTCTGCCACCATGGAAAAACCTTCATGCTTTGGCTCATGCTTATCAAGGTATAACAGAAAGATGGGGAGAGTCTGCCTACTTGGGAATATGTCTTTTTTCAAAGGTTTCTCCTTCCCCCATGGTGGCTGAATACAAAGATGAGATTCTGATTTTTCTATAGAGGAAATGACTGTGGGCCATCAGACTGCTATTCTAATAATAGTCTGCTGGTGGCAGCAGAGATTAAAAACCCTAGATGTGAAAGAGAATGAATGAGATAAAGCTGGAGAGGTGAACTCCTCATTGGAGTCTAGACGCTTCACACCTGGACCACCTTAGTGAATTTTTCCTGTGGTAAAACAAGGACCAGTGGAGCCTTTTTCACAAGTACATCGAGAAGATGGGGGGGAGGGGTTCTTGCAAACAGGAAATATGACCCATTGTCTCTTTACATATATAATTCCAAGTATGTGAAATAGAGCCATGACCTGGATAGCTCAGGCTAGCTTGATCTAATCAGATCTCAGAAGCTAAGCAGGGTCAGCCTTGGCTAGTATTTGGATGAGAGACCTCCAGGGAATACCAAGGGTCATGATGTGGAGGCAGACAATGGGAAATGACCTCTGAACATCACTTGCCTTGAAAACAATACATCAGCTGTGACTTGACAGCAAAAAAAAAAAAAAAAAAAGGCCACCCCAGGAACATAGAATGATTAAATACATGGAATATTAGCCTAAATACATTATATAATTTATTATATATTATTTAATGCTGATAAATTAATTAATCATTGTGGATGCCAATTCACTGGATAGACAAATTGGCTGTAACAAAACGTGCAAGCCACGGTGTGGGTCAAGAGCATTCACATGGCAGATGGCTGCATGATAACCTAGTCATGTGATCGCTTCAGCAAATGTTCAGTTTGGAATTATCAGCATGATAGCCAGCATGGCAGAGTGGTTAGAGTGTCGGACTAAGATCTGGGAGACCCAGGTTCAAATCCCACTCAACCATAAAAGCTTGTTAGGTAACCTTCGGCCAGTAACTTTCTCAGCCTAACCTGCCTTATTGGGTTGTTGTTGTGAGGATAAAATTGAGGAGAGAAGGATGACATCGTCAGGTGCTTTTGGTTTCTATTGAGAAGAAAGGCTACTTATATAAATAAATAGACTCACAGCACCGCTACAAAGTTTCCAAAAACATGATTTTATACTGTCATATTAAATGCTTACTAATTGGTATTGGTTTATCAATATATCTAATTCTCAGTGTGGCCCCATCTGTGGATACTTAAATCCAGAAACTGGGGCAATGGACAGAGGAGACTGATCTTTCTACAAACCTGAGTAAAGCAGAAAAATCTGAAATCCAAAAAAGAAAAAAAATACATGAGGGGTTAACTCTAAAGTTCCCAAATGCCCTCTTATGGCGGACAATCTACCGCCCATTGTTCATTTTGCCTTCTGACTCAACTGGTGGGCAGGAGATTTAGGGAGGCTGGGTTGGGGGCTGCGACCAGCGTCATCTACGTGATGATATCAGGTTGGGTTTGGGCAGCCCCAACCCGGGTGGTGGAGAGAAAAGCAGCCCTGTCCTCCCTGCCTCCCCGCCAAACAGCTGATTGAAAAAACAGCTGATCAGCGGTGAGGTTCTGGGGCGGGAGGGGAGGGTCATTGGAGAGGAGGAAACAAGGCAACCCGTGGCAGCAGCTGCCTAGAAAGCCTGAGGAGCTGGGGCAGCCCTGTGTCTTCCTCCCAGGGAGACCCAAGCCCACGCCTTCCTGAAACCAGGCACTTACCTGCAGCAGAATAAAGACGCCTGGAGGTAGCGCTGCTTGCTGCTGAGGCAGGAGAGCCTTTGCTATGTCTTCTGACACTAGTGATTTATTCAACCCTTTAGCATTGCACTGCGGGGGGGATGCTCCAGCACTAGCAAATACACTCTATGGAAACCAGTCTGAGTAGACAATGCTGACTTTGATGGACCAAGAGTCTGATTCAGTATAAGGCAGCTTCATGTGTTCATGACTACTTTGTATCTGCTGTACTTGCATGCCACCACTGCCATTGACTGGTCCACAAACAGACGAGTATGTTCAATTAAAATATAGAAATAGTGTATAATATATCTATAAATCACATTTTGGTAGCTTTATGCATGAGAGATGTCACATCCAAAATCTGCTTCATTAGAGAGCCAGTGTGGTGAGAGAGCCAGTGTGGTGTAATGACTGCTTCACTAGTATCTGGGGAAACTGAGTTTGAATCTCCACTCATGCTATGGAAGATCACTGGGGGACTTTGGGCCAGTCACACTCTCTCAGTTTAACTTACCTTACAGGGTTGTTGTGAGAACAGAATTGGAGGAGAAGAGAATGTTGTAAGCTGTTTTGGGTCCTTATTGAGGAGAATGGGGTGGTGCAAATGAATTAAATAAATAAATTATAGATTGTACATCTATGGAAAATCACTTTCTATAGTGTTAAGACTGATTGTATGTAGCTTAAGAGCATATATATTTTTAAAAGTTATACATTGACTGACAGTCCTCCCAGTTTGAAGCACTGTGGAGCTAGTTTGCATGTGTTAGCTAAAAGGAGACAGGTATTTGCCCTCCACATCAGTGCAGAATACAGGGTATCTTGCACTGGGTTGTCTTGACACTGAAGCAAATGGGATAGAAAGCACTTTCCCACATTTCACTCTTCATGCTGATGTACAACATATGGAGTAAAACGTATGAAGCTGCTTTCTACTGAATCAGACCATTGGTCTATCAAGGTCAGTATTATCTACTCTGACTGGCAGCAGTGATCCAGGGTCTCCGGCCACGGTCTTTCACATCACCTATTAATGCACAGGTCCCCTGTGCAAGCAAAGGGTCATCACCTATTACCTGATCCTTTTTAAACTGGCAATACTGGGTATTGAGCCTGGGACCTTCCACATGCCAAGCAGGTGCTCTACCTGAAAGCTGCAATGCAAGCCGGAGTAAATGAATACATGAAGCTGCCTTAGATTGAGCCAAACCATTGGTCTATCATGGGCAGTACTGTATACTCTGACTAACAGGGGCTATCTGAAGTCTCAGTCAGTGGTGCTTCACATCACCTACTACCCAATCCTTTTCACTGAAAATGCCAGTGAACTAACTTGGGACTACCTTGTTGCAAAGAGCCACAGCCCCATCCCAGTTATAGGACTGGCTGTATGATCTTTATTGAAAATAACCTAGCAAGATAATATGTTGCCCCATAAGATCTTTCTGGAAAAGGCAACATGGTTAATGGAGGAAACCCCAGCAACAAATGACACATTTTAATGGACTAAATTGGACAGGTCTGCATATATAGAAACCTCTTTGTTTAACAAAAGTTAAAAAGACAGATGGCACAATATAATTGAAGTTAGCATTCTATGAATGCGATGCCTCTGAAGGATTTAACTAACCCTTTTAAAAAAGAATGGCTGAAACAAGGTGACATACTAAAAAAGAAGACTATGTCTCTGTGGTAGAGGCTGCCAAAATAGATTGTTTTTCACAGCAAAATTGTGAAGGTCTATGGGAATTGTCATGACAGCATCTGGCAGTGAGACTGCCTTTTAGAAATACCAATATATGGTAGTGAACATTGGGCTTGGACTTTCTGACAGCAACTCTGACAGCTCTACAATGATTTTTCCATTGCTTTATACAACCACATTATGGACACTGCACCAACCTGTGTGTTGTAGATTCTATAAACACAGCATATTACCTTGGTCCATAAATCAGTGAAGAATGGGTTCCAGAGTAATTTTTAGCTTTTTATGCAGCTGATGAAGGGTAGACGACTGGGGAAGGCAATGGCAAACCACTCTGTAAAACATAGTCTACCTAGTAAATGTTATAATGTGATGTCACCCTATGGGTCAGTAATGACCCGGTGCTTGCACAGTGGGCTACCTTTACTTATTTGATGAAGACAAGATGGATTCTGGAAAAAACATTAAGTCATGTGCTTAGACTTAAGGTGAGCTAAGCACAGATTTTCACTGAAATAACTAAAACAAGTATCTATATAACTGTTGGTTTGTGGTTACTGGTAACAAAAAGACTGTTGGAAATGGAAGCGACTAAAAGGAATCTTGGAACTCCACCTCAGATGCCTCAGGTGATTTGAGCTCCTTGAGGTTGCCTCAGTATTTAAGAAACAAATTGATTCCATCAATATACCAGGTAACAAAACAAACCACAATTGATTCCCCATACTAGAGGGGAGCTATTTTGCTAAAGTAATGTGTTCTATTGGTGTTCCTTCTTCTGTTGATCTATAGGTATGTGGAACCTTTTAGATGCCTCATAACTAGGGGGACCAGGTCTCCCACTATAGTGGAAGACCTCCCACTGCTGCCAGTGCTGCAGAAATTTGCAGGGGAAGGGGATTCACATCACAGCGATTCCACAACATCACTTCCAGTCATGTAACTGAAAGTGACATCACACATTGTCACCACACTCTAGCAATCCCCACAATTGTAGCAATCCTCCTCTATGGTAGCTCCCAGTAAGCTAATTTTGTTATCTTTTCAGAGTATTTTAATCCTACTTTCCTCCAAGGAGTTCAGAGACAGGTACATGGTTCTTGCTCCCTTACTTCATCTATACAATCTGTGGTGTGGTTTAGGTTGAGAGAGAGAGTAAGAGAGAGAAACGACTGGGCCCAAGGTCACCCAGTCAGCAAGCTTCATGACTGAATCCTAACCCACCATCCTAACCCCGACTCAGCAGTATCTCTCAAAGTCTATATCTAACATATGCAGTTTTAATTCTGCTTTGCAAGCAAGGGCAAAGCTAATTTGTTGCTTTAAAATTTTTTAAATTATATAAATATGGGACCTGTAGCTAGTGTAGGGTTAACTCACTAGGTAAGGTCAGATAGAGAAGCTTTTTCGGGAATCGCCTATTCGGCTTCGGGAAGCCCCCCAGGTTTTGGTGTTCAGTAAACCTGAATCAAGAAAATTGCCGAAACAGCTAATTTCGAGTTTATTTTCAGTTCAGGTACATCAATATTCACAACCCTAGCTACATCCTGCCAAAATTCCGTGGACTGCCAAAAAAAACAAATCAGTGGGTTATAGATCAAATCAAGCCTGAACTGACCCTAGAAGCTAAAATGACTAAACTGAGGCTGTCATATTTTGGTCATATCATGAGATGACAAGAGTCACTGGAAAAGACAGTCATGCTAGGAAAAGTTGAGGGCAGCAGGAAAAGAGGAAGACCCAACAAGAGATGGATTGACTCAATAAAGGAAGCCACAGCCTTCGATTTGCAGGATCTGAGCAAGGCTGTCAAGGATAGGACTTTTTGGAGGACTTTCATTCATAGGGTCGCCATGAGTCGGAAGCGACTTGTCGGCACTTAACACACACACACACACACACACACACACACAGCTACATCCTATCATCCCAATTCACATGGTCACCATTTTTCATTAATATGGCAACACATACATTTTCCTGTGCATGGTCAGCTTCAAGAAGCACAAAAAAAGCATCTCAAAAACCCAGCTTTCCATTTTCATACTCTAAAACTGGAAAATACACACATTATCCTATTCACACAAAATGGTGACCACATGTTTCAGGAAAATGAGGGTAGTACATGCTCCTGTTACATGTGGCCGGTGCGTCAAAGCTAAATCTCTTAGACACATCTCTTCTTTATTCCTCTGTAGATGGCTAACTATTGATCCTTGCCTGCCAAGTATTCATTTTGGGTCCATGGAGTACAACAGAACACTCAGTCACATCTCACTAGGTGCTCTGGAAACTCAAAGCAGATGAATGGAGCTCTGTTTGGATCAGCTTTGAAGCTTTAATTGTCATCTCTTCAAATTAACTCTTCAGTCAATCAGGCTTACAGCAAATAGCTGAGTATCATGTTGTGTGATCTAAATGAAATGGCATGTTTTCTGATCTTTTCAGAGATGCATTACCTGAAAGCCCACAAGCCATTTTTCCACATTAGATCTGGATCTGAGAATGGGACAGGATTCAAATACATCCTGAAATGATTTTATTACCAATGGAGAATACTCAAATATACCTAGAAGCTTATCTTTTTTACTACAAAATGGGTATTTTGATTGATAATAGCTGTTGGAGAAGAGCTGGAATGAATTTACTTTTCCCAAATCTAAGACAATAGCCTGTTTTTCAAATTGTCCTTCTTTAACACATACAAAGAAAATGACAGAACTTTAAAACTGCATGTTGGGTGTCTCTCTCTGTTTGTGCACCCCCATTTAAATACACAAACTCTTTATTGGATATCGGTTGCTTCTGATAGCTCACAAAAGTTAAAAATATATATGATTTTATCACTTCATGTATTATATTACCCTGTTACTTCAGAGAGTATCAGGTTCTTATCTTAGGTACAAAGGAGTTCCATGGACCTGCATCAAACAATGCATTCTTTTTATTGTGCGAGAAAATACCAGTGCATGTGTTTTAGGCAGTAGACCTTCTGAAGTGGTTTACACTTGCAATCCTAAGAACAGTTACATCTTTTGAAGTCTCCTTAAGTCAATAAATTTAGACAGGTGTAGCTCTATTTAGGATTGCACTGCTAGATACCACTTGGTAATGGCTTGCTCCTGTCTTTTAGTTGTGTTGAAAATATGACTGATTATGCTCTTACACTGAACAACTAGCAGACTTTCTTTTTTGCCAAGTAAGAAGAAGAAGAGAGTTGGCCTTGAGCTTGTTTTTGTCTGATGCATGTATATTCACAATGGCTTGGATAGAATCTCCAGTTCAGCATCAGTTAAAGCCTGTAACAAGGCTTGGATTCCATTAATCACAAATTCCACTGAAAGACAAACAGAGATCAGTGAATGTTCCCTAATGCACTTTTTAAAAAGTTCATTTTTTTGTCATTTATGCTGAAAAAAGCAGCAAGGGGAGGTCAGTCAGTGATAGTGAAGATTCTTCCAGCTCTGCCTCCGTGGCTTATTTCTCACTGTAATACATAGGGTTGCCAGTTCTGGGTTGGGAAATGCCTGGAGAGTTTTTTTTGGGGGGAGCCTAAGATGGGTGGGGAGATTCCACTTTTCAAAGTGGCCCTAGAGTCCACTTTTCAAAGTGGCCTTTTTCTCCAGGTGAACTGATCTCCATCGCTGGAGATTAGTTGTAATTCCAGGAGATGTCCAGCCACTACCTGGAGGTTGGCAACCCTAGTAACACACCTTTAGGTGGTTTGACTGTGTTTTCTATCCCCAGCTCTTTTGGTCTGCTGCTCATGTCCTGATCTTGACACTGATAAGGTCATCTGCCTACCCATTTTACTGTCACGTGATTTTGCTATGTAACTGTGTATGATATGCTTGCAGCTCAGTGGGTGTCATGTCTGGGATCATTGAAGACCACAAAGCTAGAAGAAGACATTTCAGAAATTTCTATGCCACCTCTCTACACAAACAGTTTACAAAATAAAACAAAATGAAAACACAAAATAGAATATCATTTGTTAAGAACTGAAGCCCAGCACTGAAAACTGAGCCAAAGCACAGCAACATTGAGCAGCTTAAAGCTAGTTTAATAAAACACTTCTCAGGCTGAAAGCAGACTAGGAAAAGGATGTTAAAAGATCAATCCCCTTAATAAAAGGCCTGGGTAAAATAAATGTCTGGCCTGCAGAGCAGGCTAGGCACCAAGTGAGCCTCAAGGGGAAGGGCATTTTATAGCCAAGGTGCCCCATAGAAAAATTACTTTGCCACCTGCTTCACCTCTGAAGGTGAATTATTAACAGCAGCTGTATTATGCCATCTCTAAAGAAGTCTTTTTGTATATACAGTCAAAGTAAACACAGAGCAATATCAGATTCTAGCTCTTCTTAGAATAAACCTCTTCAGAATGCAGGTGGGGAGACTACAAGTTTGAATGTTTAAAAAGCCCCACTCTGCATACAGAGCATTAGCAAGTCAGGAAGAAGGGTGGAATGCTTCTCCTTGACATGTTGGTTTTTCACATGCAAGGAATACATGACAGGAAATATTCCCTATGTGTTCAACCTCCAGAGGAACTGGGTGGCCACTCTGAGATGTGATACTGGGCTAGAAGGACTACTGGTCTGATACCACAGGGCTCTTTTTGTGTTCTTAACATGCCAAAAAAATAGGGAATCATAAAAGTTGCAGAAAACCCAAGCAAATCTAAAATACCATCATGGCTGCTCTTATGCTCTTAATTGTCTCTCAAGGTCCTCTGGTTGGTCTCAGAAATTATTATCTTGGCCTTGTGAAAGAATGCTTTATATTAGCTGTTCAAGGATATTGGAAAGCATCATACCTAATTAAAAGCCAGTCTTTCATCATTTCAGCTTTGAGCCAGTTTGTCCATTTTCCCAGCATCTTGTTTCATAATTCCTTTGTGCTCTCATCATCATCATTATTGTAATCAGGTTTCCTTTTCCGACATATGTTCTAGCCGACTAAAGCATGGCTTAAATGGTAAAAACATGTTGCACATTAACCTTAATGACATTGAGTCTATAGGATTATCAGCTGATAGTGTTAAGCAGATGTAGTGCCAAGTTCACATCAGTGCTAAGACAACAGGATAACATTATTTTAATGGCATTTTAATTGACGCTTAATTACGTAATGGAATTGTGCATGGCATCTTATGGAAGCATTATGCTCCCTCTAAAGTCTATTCAAGTGTATGCACTAAATTGCATTTCCAGCCTCCCACTGCTGCTGTTGGTAGGGAAAAGGTCTTTGTGCCGGTTGAGAACAGGTATAATGACATTGTGTGAACATTTTTCTTCTTTGCTGGCACTTCAGGAGAACTGCGATGAAAAGTTGACTGTGTTCCAAAGCTGCCGGATTTTCGCTGTGCAAATATATAATCTAAACAACTCAATTTGATAGATACTTAACCACAGCTCACACACCAGGCATCTGAGAGAGATGGCTATGAAAAATTACAATACTAGAAAACTGACATTTTAAAAATAATTTTCTGGCCACAGATAAAGAGAGGAAAATACCAAGAGGAAGCACCTATGTTAAAAGAAATGGATGTTTAAAGAAATGTTGGGATCTAAGGGAAAGTGATATATGACTCAAGGATATCACTGTCTGAGGAAGAGCTGTGGCTTAGTGGCCAATCATATGCTTAGCATGCTGAAGATCCTAGTATCGTTCTCTGGAAACTCGTTGAGGGGGACTGATCTTTGTAGTTTGGAGATCAGTTGTAATTCCAGGAAAACTTCAGACCTGACCTTGAGGCTGGCAACCCTACAGTAGAATGACATAGTGATGAGAGCATGTTATTTATTTATTTTTCGGGTAAAATGCTCAACATGGATAGGAAGCCTCTGCACATGAAGGACATGGAAGACTAACATATGTCCCAAGACACAACCCAATATACGAACATGTTTGAAAAGAAGGCTAGAACATACTCCTACTCCTGAGTATATGGGGCTAACAACTGAACAGAGCACATATTCCCTCTGATTGGAGGATTTATCATCACCTGAGTTACATATGCACCAGAAAGAGGTTTGTAGATGCCTCAGATGATAAAACAGATGACCACATCAACAAACAGGCGAAGAATTGTATTGACAAATGTTCCCCTAAACAAAGAACCTCTCTGAAAAGGGAAAAGTGCAGACTTCTGGGTGGGAATAAACAAGGAATGTTTGATAAGCTAAATTTTACCTTTGACTTCAGGGGTTGGATCCAGTGATGATTGAGCAAAAAGGAAGACATACTTAGAGCAATTCCACTTCCAGCAGCAATAGCACAAGGTTTGTAGCACCACATAGTACTTTAATACAGTTTCTAACAAAATAACAATGTGCATAAGAAAAAAAATGGAGCAATGGAATGCACATTTGACAGTTTGCATGATTGTATTTAATTTGTATCTGAAACATTTTCCTTGATGTCTGTGTGTAATGCCAAACATAATTTTTTTATTTTTATTTTACTTTGTTAAAACTTGTCTTTCTCGTTGAGACCCAAGATGGACTGCAAAAGTTAGAAAACAATTCAACCAGACAGCATAAATAGGGTTGCCAACCTCCTAGTAGTGGCTGGAGATCTCCTGCTATTACAACTAATCTCCAGGTGACAGAGATGTGTTCACCTGGAAAAAAATGACCCTGCTGAGGTCCCTCCCCTCTCCAAACCCCATCTTCCCCAAACTCCACCTCCAAAATCTCCAGGTACTTCCCAACCTGGAGCTGGTAACCCTAAGCCTAAAATATCCAATAAACAATGCAATAGGCCTTGGATTATAGAGTTAGAAAACAATGCAAATACTTAAAAAAAAAAAAAAGCCGTTGAAGGCATGATTCCCTGTAATGCAGAAAGTGGATTTCAAAAAGAGAAGGCAATGCAGTCAAAGCAAGGTGATACATATCATAAACATTGCCAAAAGATTACAATCCTATTGCCTATAAATGTATCCACTGTTATACTACAGTTCTAATCCCTTTATAAAAATGTCCTCCCGAATATTTCTCTTTTGCAAATTCTGCAAAATGATATAAGTGTGGGGGACTTCCAGATCTCCTCAGACAGGCTGTTCTGTAAGGTGAAGGCCACAACTGAAAATGCACACATACAAATCATTGCAGACCTTACCCATCTGCAGGGTGGCACACTCAGAAGGTTTTTCTCAGATGTGTAAAGCTCACACAGCACAGCATAATAGCAGAGGTGATCCTACAGGTATGCAGGTCCAAGGCCATGGAAGGGTTTGCAGGTAGAGACCAGCCCCTTGAGCTGGACCCAAAAACTGATTTGTAACCAGTGGAGAGGCTGCAGAAGAGATGTGACATGCATGCTCCACTCATCTCCTGACAGTAAGGAAGCTGCAGTGTTCTGTAGCAGATAGAACTTCCCCAGTAGACCCCATGTACAGCATATTACGGTAGTCTAGCCTTGAGGATGCAGTGGCATGGATCCACATGGCCAGATCAGCCAGTTCAAGATAGGGATCCATTTTTCAGGGTAAATGGATTCCCCCAAAGACGTGGAGAAATTTTCCTTGAGATCAACCCTCATCTTTGTTTTACATCACAACATAAATACAAATGAATGAAAACACATTGTGTATACTCAAATTGTGTTTGCAGTAAAACTTCCGACAACTGGGCTACTTCCTCACTTAAACTCTGTGACAGCACTGAATTTACGGGAGGGGTGTGTGATAAAAACAAATTGATATAATACTGCTTATAATGACTATGCTTTTTTCGTAAGTCAACAAATCTCCTATTAATTAACCAGTGATTAAAGTCAGCTTGTGAAAATTAATCACAGCCCAGAAAAGCCATTTGTCTGTGTGTGCTTCATTACAACGGTGTTTGCCCTTCAGGCAAGAAAGCAGCAAGTAAATGCCACGGAATGAGCAGATTAAACTATAGCTACACTGATCTGTTTGCTAGAGATTCCAGCTTTCCCCCCACCTAGTTTATGGGTTCTATGAAGTGTGTCAGTTAAGCTTGTGCTATGAAGTAAATTAACATTCAAAGGCATTTCAGAAGAACGTGCCAACTTAATCCAGCAAGCACATGATTTGGGAGCTTTTTCTTTAAAAAGCGGCAGCATCCATTGAAGATCAAGAGTATCACACTGTTCAAACCAAAACATTTGATAAAAGTGGTTAAATCTTGCAAATGACCATCCAGTCTATTTGGATCAATTTGTGCCTGTTAATAAGCACTGCAATCAAATGACTATTAACATATGAATACGGCTTGATTTATAAGCTGCGTTCTCCAGTAGGGCTCAAGGCAATTTATAGAAAATGTAAGCAAACACAGAATATCATATTCATAAAATTAACGACAGAATTTGACCCTCAAATCAGAAAAATACCATCTCAAATGGGGTAAGTACAGCTTTCAGAAACCTAACCGCAATCTGAAAATTACAGGAAAGCACATGTTCAGTAAATGTCCTTCTAAACAGAAAGACCTTGTACTGATAGTAGGGGGTGGGGTGGAAGTTAACACTCAGGGAGTTAGAGCTCAGGAACGGGGGCATGTAGGGATCTGCAGTGGGAGAGGGATAGGCTGGCGAGGGGGGGAATTGCTGGCAATGTGGTGATATCACATCTGGCATGACCTGAAAGAGACATCACTGCTTAGGGATGATGCTCTAGCATTTTTACATATTTCTTTCTTTATTTTACTTAAATATTTATACCCACCTTTCTTCATGATTCGAGGCACCTTCCAATAATAGTTTAAAAACATTAAAGCTTCCAGTTAAAACCAGAATAAAATAACAAACCCATTCCCTACCCCTTAAAATGCCTGCCATTCAGCCTCACTCCAAAGCCCTGGCAAACAAGCAACCCTTGCAGCACCTCCTGAAAATCTCCAAGGACGGGGCCTCCCTCACCTCTTCAGGTTGCCAGCCTCCAGGTACTGCTGGAGCAGAAATTGCACATGTACTAAAATAGTCAAGCTTTGGAAAGAAATAGTACCAGGCTCTAAGAATTATACACAATATATAGTTTAGTGAGTTATAGTGAAAAAAATGAGAGGAGTGAACATTTATTAAAGGAAACTTACAATATATACATTCAAATGACAAACCAAACCAAAAACAATACAATACAATACAATGTATCAAACAAGTTGATCTACAAAGTCTTATAACAACACTTAGCTATTGGTCACAAAGGACTCTTATAAAGTTCATATGCATTCAAATCCCACAGAGATTTGAATGAACAGAGTCATTCTTCACTATCTGCCAGAAAGGTGTATCTGAAATTACCCTTCCTGATTCAGCTGCTAGCTGCCAGCTGCTCATATCTCAAGAGCAGAAAAGTCCTGCTATCCTCAAATCTTGAGAAGATCTACTCAAAGACCTCAAGGCTATAAGTGCAGTAAGCTTCTTGCTTTCTATAACCTTGCTGAAGGCTATGTTTCCTACTGACCAGATGGTTACATGTTACAATGTGATCAATGATTGTGTTTTATGATTTATATAGTTATATATTGTATTGTAGATTTCTAAATAGTCTCATTTAATGCGTATTGTACTGAAGATGAGAATGGTATGAAAATTGAGTATATGGAGTGATCATGGAATTCAGAAATGAGTGTTTATACTTTAAGCAAAATAGACTGAAAGGAAAGGAAGCCCGTATTTGGTCATGGGGAGAAGCTAATAACCTGAACAGCTGCAACTGTACATTATTGCACTGCTCATGTTATCTGAAAGTGGGGAGGAAGATATCCCTCCTGATGGTAAAATCAACACCATTAATGAGTCTGAAACAGTATAAATACAGCCACAGTAAGCCCAGAGAATGAGAACCTTCCAAAGGCTCTCAAGAAAAGGCTGACTGGTATGTATGGCTTAAATACATTACTCTAGACTTTATGAATTAGATACTTTGAACTGAATCAGACTAATTTGACTGTTATATTTTAGAAGTTGGATTTTGAAACTGAATAGTATGTAAGACTTGCTTGCTTTTACTTCATACATTGTAAATACATACATTGTACTTTGACAAGAGTTTTTATAGAAGTGTTAAAGACTTGATAATCTGCATTTACACATATTTTACTAGAAGTATATCAATAAAAAGACTTGCTTTTTAAAAGTAGGTAAAGTTGTTGAGTCCTGCTTACTCGATGACTGGCTGAATAAGATAACTTCACTTCTCAGTAAGTGATACATTCTAAAAGCCTGTCATCTGAACAGCACGACCCGCTTCAAGATCTCCTGCTATTACAACTGATCTCCAGCCAACAGAGATCAGTTCACCTGGAGAAAATGGCCAGTTTGGCGGTTGGACTCTATGCCATTGAAGTCCCTCCCTTCCCTAAACCCCTCCCTCCTCAGGCTCCACCGACCAGTGTCAGAGAGGGATCTGGCAAACCTAACCGGGTTGCTGGTGATGTCATGGCTTTGCTAGGGAAGTTTCCCTGCACAGATACTTCTCTCGATGTTTGCTAGCCTCAGGCTGGCAACTCTAAGTGAATGTCCTTTCCTGTTGAGTTCACTATTATGGGAAAAAACGTTTTATAAAAGATTGTGAATAAAGTGAATGTGTTGTAGTCAGCTACCCTGAAGAATGGAAGGCCTGTCCAGAAACAGGGTAGAGAACGTTTTTGATCCTGGCAAAAGGCCTTAATAGAATTTCATGCTTATTTATAGTCTCTTTCCTGCTTAGCCTGTGTAATACACAGAACTTTCCTTGTTCTACCGCACGCCTTAACTTTATACGTGGCTAGCATTTTTTATTCCCTGACCTGGATGACCCAGGTTAGCCTGATCTCATCAGATCAGAAGCTAAGCAGTGCTGGTCTTGGCTACTGCTTAGATTGGTGACCACCAGGAATATCAGGGTTGCTATGCAAAGGAAGGCAATGGCAAACCACCTCTCTTAGTCTCTTGCCTTGAAAACCCTACTGGGTTGTCATAAATCAGCTGCAACTTGATGGCACTTTACACACGCACAACATTTTTGTATACTTCTAGTGCTTTTTTAATCAGTTGTATAAGTATTTTGAAAAATCTGTTTTTTTTATTACATCTCCCAAAGAATTTACAAATATTATAGTCCTGAATACTGTTCTTCATTGTTTTGTTCATGTCTCATCCATTTTCATACAAAGGCTATTGTTAGCTGCAATACCGAAACTTATTCAGCATGTCTAATAGCAAACAGAAAAGCCAAATTTCAGTGTAAGATCACAAACAATTTTTATCATGCTATAAATCCACTTAAAATGTCATTTTAAAAAAAAGTATTAATATTCAGCACAGAAAATTAGTTAGCTATAACCATAAAGATATTTAAATCACATTGAATTACATTTGATGCAAAAATGCTAGAACATATACAAAGTGGCAGCAGCCAGTGAGAATCATACATATTAAATTTATGGCAAGATTATAATGATAGATGGATGGATAGATAGATTGATGGATACAGCTGTTAGAGCTCTCTCAGCCTCACCTATCTCACAGGGTGTCTGTTGTGGGGAGGAGAAGGTAAGGTGATGGAAGCCGGTTTGAGTCTCCCTTAAGTGGTAGAGAAAGTTGGAATATAAAAACCAACTCTTCTTGTTCTTCTTCTTCTTGTTGTTCTTCTTCTCCTCTGCCACTGATGTATTCCAAAAATCACACATCTCTAGCATCTCTTTTATGCACCTTTCTCCCAAGAATCAGGCACTAAACTCAAAAACTGGCTGAGAAGCCCTTCAGCTGTATGTCAGCATAGTAAAGGGCTCATCCTGGCCCAGTTCTCAAGAATAGGGTGACATTTCTGCCCAGTTTTCTCTGTTTATTTCAGCCTGTTAAGATGCATTGTTTGGAAGAGTTTTGGGGGCAGCAGAAGCTTTTGAGGCATGCATTGGGGTACTGGGGGATAGAGAAAGATAGGAAAAAAATCTGCTTCCACAAAATCTTTCCACCTCCAGGTGGTAGGGTTGATCCAATTTGCCATTTTTGTTTCTCATTGTCACTGAGTTCTATTCATTGCAATTTCAGTGCTGTTGTTGGTAATTCTTTTCAGGTTTCATGCCATTTTTATGCCACAAAGAAGGCATTTAGACATACATCACATTTTAATACCATTTTGTGCCATTTATATACAAATACCATTTATATGCAAGTGATGACCCCCCAAAAACATAGAAATTAGTTCATTTCATGGGGGATGGGGGATGGCATAGGGAAAGAGAAACTGGTACAGAAATAAAGGTTGGTTTCTCAGAAGTGAGTATTGGGGATACTCAAACTGAAATAGATAATTTTCAAAATTTGGTCTCATCCCTAGAGCAGAATCCAAGGTACAGAATCTACTTCTGATTATAGGCAAGCTTCCAGTACCATAAATTTCTAGAGAATTCTGGAACATTGTACATTTCATGTTCAGTTCCCATGCTCTAAACCAAGGAACATTCTAAAAAGAGCACAATGAGAACACTCTGTAACCACTTGTAATAATCTGCAGTATGCCATCCTGTTGAGAAGTTTGGAGGCAGAAGTATGTATCAGGGGATGTATTTTGGATTGGTTTAAATTGTTCCTTATGAAATGATCTCAGAGTTGCTATAGGAGACCTCCTGTCATCTGCGTGGAATTTGTCCTGTAGAGGTCTACTGTGTGCAGTCCCATCCCTTATGCTATTGAGTTTCTATGTAGAACTCTTAAAAGAAAGCATTCATAGATTTGGAATTAGGTATCATCAATATGCTGGCAATACCCAGCCAATAAATTAACGGTCTATTCTCCATTGTAAAGTATTCAAGGAAGGTGTTGTTTTGCAACAGAGAAGAGGTTGGAAAAACACTTAACTTTTTCCTTACAAGTCCCTCAAAGAACCTTCTCCCCAGCTGTTCTTCCTTAGCCCAGACTTCCTGTTATTCATGTATTCTTTTTCTTTCATGCACTTATATGCCACATTTCCACACCTCTGAGTCCTCAATGTGGCTAACAAATTAGAATTTAAAATGTAAAATGAATAAAAATGCAACAGACTAAAACCCCCTGAAATCATTAAAATGATGCATGCAAGATAAATACAAGACTTGAATATTATAAAATCACTGGTGTGGAAATTCAGTGGGAAAACAGCTGGGAGAGAAACAGTTAAGCACCCCCTTCCTGTTCTCTGATGTAGACTATCCCTCTTGAATGGCTTTTAGAATAAAGAATGGGTTATAGTAACACAGGGCAGCAACATAGGCACTCAATAAAGGATTTTTAGATCACAGTACTATGATCAGAGGTCAAGTCCAGCTGAAGACCCTAATCTATAGCACAATGATTAGTTCAGCCTTGCTATTTTTCACACTATTGCATGAATAGCATTGTGTCTGCTAACCTCTCCTCTCTACCCCTGAGAAGGCAACCACCCAACAAAAGGAGCCATAGAAAATTCAGCAACAAAATCTCTTTCTGTTCTCCCAGGCTTCCTGTGTCTTTTCTGATTGATGTGCTCTATCTCTGGTGGGTTAGCAGGGTCCCACACTATCCTTGCAACTGTCTGTCCCATCTGTCATGCTCTACAAGTGTACTAAACCTCTAATAGGTTTTTGTACCTATGGGATTGCTTCTGCCTCAATAAAACAGCCCTTATTTAATAATAGATCACCCATTAGAGATAATTTGATAAAGAAGGTATCCTAAAGGTGAAAAGGAAGAGCTGTGGGACCATTAGAGGTCCTGGAAAAAAGTAAGGCACAGGTAGATGGATGGATGGAGACAACTGCAGGCAAACCCTCTAGTCCACAATGGAATGGACAAACCAATCACAAATAATTCTAGAGTAACACGATGTTAACCATGGGAGTAAAAGGACTTCTGAATGCCAGAGGATTTAACCTTCATTTCCTCCACTTGTGACCTTGGTTATTTGTATCTTTCATTGAGGAACAGGGCATTTTTTTTATCATTGTGAAGAGCTGATTCTCGTATATCAAAGCCTGGGACACAGCAAAATTTAGGCCAAAAATTTCCCATTGGTGTCGTTCATAAACCAACTGATAACTAAAGACTATGGGGTATTCTTCACGGAGATTTGCTGCTGTTTCGATGCTGACTTGTGTCGGAGGCAAATTTTGGTTATTCACTGCAGATCCGTGTTTTCCCCCACTGAGCAAAATAAGCCGGGCTAAAAGAGAGGCAATCCAAACCACTTCTGAGCCGTACTTTCCAGTAGAAGAGCGTTTTCTTGCTCGGATGCCCATGAAAAAATGTTTGCTTCGCTCCCCGGGACGTCTCCTTTCTCCTCCCCCAAGAACGGTGATTGGCTGGGGGAGTTGCCACTCTAACAGCATCGCACCAGCAGGAGGGAGACCCAAAGCAGACTGGCTGCCCCTCTTCAGAAGGGTGATGGGAGTTTTGGCTTGGATTTCCTGCTCTCAGGATGCCCCCCCCAAACACACACACACACACAGGATCGCACCGGCAGGAGGGAGACCCAAAGCAGACTGGCTGCCCCTCTTCAGAAGGGTGATGGGGGATTTTGGCTTGGATCTGCCGCTCTCAGGATACGCCCCCAACACACACACGCAGGATCGCACTGGCAGGAGGGAGACCCAAAGCAGACTGGCTGCCCCTCTTCAGAAGGGTGATGGGTTTTTTTGGCTTGGATCTGCCGCTCTCAGGATATGCCCCAAACACACACACACATAGGATCGCACCGGCTGGAGGGAGACCCAGAGCAGACTGGCTGCCCTTCTTCAGAAGGGTGATGGGGGTTTTGGCTTGGATCTGCCGCTCTCAGGATGCCCCCCCCCAACACACACACACACAGGATCGCACTGGCTGGAGGGAGACCCAGAGCAGACTGGCTGCCCCTCTTCAGAAGGGTGATGTGAGTTTTGGCTTGGATTTCCTGCTCTCAGGATGCCCCCCCAAACACACACACACACACAGGATCACACCGGCAGGAGGGAGACCCAAAGCAGACTGGCTGCCCCTCTTCAGAAGGTTGATGGGGGTTTTGGCTTGGATCTGCCGCTCTCAGGATGCCCCCCCCCCAAACACACACACACACACACACAGGATCGCACTGGCTGGAGGGAGACCCAGAGCAGACTGGCTGCCCCTCTTCAGAAGGGTGATGGGAGTTTTGGCTTGGATTTCCTGCTCTCAGGATGCCCCCCCCAAACACACACACACACACAGGATCGCACCGGCAGGAGGGAGACCCAAAGCAGACTGGCTGCCCCTCTTCAGAAGGGTGATGGGGGTTTTGGCTTGGATTTGCCGTTCTCAGGATACGCCCCCCCAACACACACACACACAGGATCGCACTGGCTGGAGGGAGACCCAGAGCAGACTGGCTGCCCCTCTTCAGAAGGGTGATGGGAGTTTTGGCTTGGATTTCCTGCTCTCAGGATCCCCCCCCCCCAACACACACACACACAGGATCATGGGAAGAGTGGGCGGGATTAGGCGGATTTGGAGCGGTGAGTCATGAGCGGCAGCAGACGTAAGCAGCACAGAGAAGTGAAAAATTGAAAATGCCTCGGGATGGGGAGAGAATCTGCGCTGCCATGAAAAAGCTATTTAAATCAGTTTATTGTTTGCTCCGATTCGAAACCGAAGCAAAATCCACCGTGAAGAATACCCATATGAAATGCTAGCATGTTCACAGCCCAGAGGCCTCAGCCAGGGACTGGTACTTAGCAGCTGATCAGTAGGGATGTAAAATACTTGATCAGAAATACCCATGCAATTTGAAACCTGTTGATTCACGATGCTTCAAATGGGTTCTCTTTAGCTATTGGGTGGATTCTTCAGACACTGAAAATGTTCAACTCCAAAAGTTTGAAAAGAAACCAGATGTCTTTTATGTCATTTAAAAATGGATCATTAATTCTACTGTTTGGTTGTTTTCAATCACTTACAGTCTTGTGTGTGTGAGGAGGAGGAGGGTTTTGTATGCTGACTTTCTCTACCACTTAAGGAAGAATCAAACTGACTTACAATCACTTTCCCTTGTGGACCCACGGGCCAGCGGCTCCAAGGGAAGGAGAAATAGTTTAAGTAAACACACATACACATGCTCTTTGGGTGTAAATGGCCACAGTTTTTTATTGATCACAACAGAATGAAGCATTGGCGGAAAAACATGGGGGCGGATCCAAGATATCAAGTCACCACCCTGTAACTTGATACACGTATCGAAAGCATCGATAAACAGCCCAACCACCAGTGGGCACCACACCGGAGTAGCACTTATGAGGCCCCACCAGGACGGACATCTCTGTGTGGAGCAAGTGCCACTTGGGATTGGAGTACCCACTGCAGGCCCCTTACCTGGGCATCATTGCTGTACTCCATCCCAAGACCCCTTATGGGGGTCCCCATAAACGGGAAGGAAAAGCCCCTCTTCCCTTCTTGGATCAGACCCCATGGAAAAAACCGCCAGAACAAACTGTGACAAAGAAAGAACAACATAACCAAACACAGGGAGGGTGGGCGGGTGACCTCGCTGTCCCGTCGCAAAGAGGACGGCAGCTGGGCTGCGCCGGCTTAAATAGGCGCAGGGGGGGTGACGTCAGGACCCCCCCCCCCGCATTGGGAAAAGGGGGGGAGAAACCGTGAGGGCCAGCTTGGCCTCGCGAGACGGCAGCAGCCCCACCCAGAGAGACCAACTCCCCTCCCCTTGTCTCCTGCCCGGTAAGTCCACAAGGGTGGGACCTGTTTATTCAGGTCCCCCTTTTTTGTGGACCCACGGGCCAGCGGCTCCAAGGGAAGGAGAAATAGTTTAAGTAAACACACATACACATGCTCTTTGGGTGTAAATGGCCACAGTTTTTTATTGATCACAACAGAATGGAGCATTGGCGGAAAAACATGGGGGCGGATCCAAGATATCAAGTCACCACCCTGTAACTTGATACACGTATCGAAAGCATCGATAAACAGCCCAACCACCAGTGGGCACCACACCGGAGTAGCACTTATGAGGCCCCACCAGGACGGACATCTCTGTGTGGAGCAAGTGCCACTTGGGATTGGAGTACCCACTGCAGGCCCCTTACCTGGGCATCGTTGCTGTACTCCATCCCAAGACCCCTTATGGGGGTCCCCATAAACGGGAAGGAAAAGCCCCTCTTCCCTTCTTGGATCAGACCCCATGGAAAAAACCGCCAAAGAGCAGGGGCTACCGCCCTGCTCCCGCCAATGCTCCTACTGCTGTGACCAACAAAGTAGCGAGCCCCGAACCTCATGCAACCACAGATCCTGACCCCACTCGGACAGGTGCACACCATCAGGGCGATACAGCTCCCGCAACCTGAATGATATCTCCTCGTGTCGAATCACGATGCCGCCTAGCGACTCAATGAAACGGCCCACTGTACGGCACACCTTCTTCCTGGCAAAGTCCACTCTGTCCGGCTCAGCCGCGCCGCGCCACACCCGCCGCTCCAACAACTCAGACCAAAACAGCTTTATGCCCGGCCACTCAGCATGCAAGTCCCCAATGTCCCGTATAATCGATGACCGCAGATCCAGCCCGTTCCGTCGCGGCAGATCGTTCTCCCCCAACTGCACCACTACAGCATCCGGAACGCCAAAACGGTCCATGTTCAATCTCACAGCCGACGAAAAGGATTCCCAGCACATCCCTCGGCGGCCGATCCAATGCATGGTCACAAACTCCTGCAGTCCCAGCGCTCCGCCCCATCCTGAGGACTTAGCATAGCAGCCAGCCCAGTGCACAATGCTGTGGCCCAGGATCCACACCACCTTCCGATGCCCTAAAGAGGAAGGAAAAACAAAGACCATTGCCAGGACAAAATTGCAGGCACGTCACTTACGGAGGTATGTGCGAAAAGCACCAGACTTCCATCGACCAATTGAGCGAATGACCTCAGGTGACAATCCGCAATCGGCGGCGTAGGATGCCGCTCCAATCCGGAAGGAATGCGTACCAAACTCCTTAGGGGGCAAGCCCGCCGACCTGAGACAAGTTCGTAGCACTGCCATGAATTGGTACCTGGTCAGAAAAGCACCGTCTGCATGTAATAAAAGGGGGCCGGCGACCGAAGAGCGAACCTTTAGGTAAGACCGTAGCGTGGCCACCGGGCAACACGGCCGATCGTTTACCGCATGAAGCACCACCGTGGCTCCGCGGCCGGACTGGTCGGTCTTAGACCACCTCAACGTGATGGTAAGGGAAGATTCATGGACCGTAACGTCCCCCATCTCTATGGCACGACCGGAGCCATCCCGGGCAGAGCCCGGGACAATCTCACTGCAGCGAAAAGCCCCGTAAAAGGACAATACAAAGGCCGTGGTGAACAATTTTGCCTCAAATTTAGAGTGACATAATGAAGGGAGGAGTGCAGTCAGTTGGCTGAGGACAGGGAACGTAATAGGGTGCCTGGCGTCCAGAGGACGAGGGGAGATCCTCTTCCAGCCCTTTATTGCACGTTGTATGGCAAATCCACGGCAGGGATCCTCGTGGCCATATGCTTTACTAAAGAAGGCCACGGCAGCCATATGCAGAGACATCGTCTTGGGAGCCAGGCCCCGTAGCCTCATCCCGGCCAGGTACTGAAGGATCGTTTCCTGCGCCAAAGGCAAGGTTCCATCACCCCCAATACTCAAATCAAAAAGCATTACCTTATCGACGGCCCCCGAATACGCCCTCAGAGTAGCAGATGAGATGGAATTAAATACCCCCTGCAAAATTATATCCCTCCAAGTGCCCACAGCTCGGCCGGGAACGGGTCCGGGTCGTGGTTCGCCTCCGGGGCCAACGTCCGGAATCTCCCCTCCTGAAAGCGAGATAAGGCATCTGCGACCTCGTTATTAACGCCTGGGATATGCTTGGCAGAAAAGGAGACATTGTGTGTAAGACAGGTTAAAACAAACCTGCGCACCAGGCGCATCACCCGCTCAGAGCGTGAGGACTGCCGATTAATCACCCGAACGACAGCCTGATTATCGCACCAGAAGAGGACCCTGGAATCAGCAAGGGAAGGACCCCAAATGGCGACAGCCACTAATATCGGGAAAAGTTCTAAAAAAGTGAGGTCCCGTAATATCCCCGAGTCCTCCCAATGTTGAGGCCATCGCTGAGCACACCATCGGCCATTGAAGTAAACGCCAAAACCTGTGCTGCCCGCTGCGTCTGAGTGAACCTGCAAAGGACTGACCACCTGAGGGGACTGCCATAGAGATATTCCATTGTAGTTCGCAAGGAATGACTGCCAAACTTGGAGGTCCGCCTTCATGCCCTTGGTCACCCTGATCCAATGATGTGGGGACTTAACCCCTGCTGTGGCCCTGGCGCAAAATGCCCGGCCCAGACAAACTACCCTACAGGCAAAGTTAAGGTGACCCAAAAGAACCTGTATCTCCCGCAAAGTGCATTTTCTCCTTGCTAGAGCCAAGGAGAGGAGCTCCCGAAGGGCGGCCAATTTCTCCTCTGGCAGGCTGGAAGTACCCGCCACCGAATCTAAGAGAATGCCCAAGTACACCAATTTTGTGGTGGGACCCTCCGTCTTCTCGGGAGCCAAAGGGACCCCCAGCTCCCCTGTGAGGTCCCTGAAAAGTTTCAGGCTGTCTGCACAGGCAGTACCCTGACGTGGCCCGGCGAAAAGGAAATCATCCAGGTAATGTGTCACCCGGGGGGAGCCCGCTCGTATCTTAAAGACCCATTCAAGGAACGTGCTGAACGCCTCAAAAGCAGCGCAGGAAACTGAGCAGCCCATTGGCATAGCCTTATCCACGTACCAAGCCCCGTCAAGCTTAAAACCCAGTAGGCAGTGGTCCCGTGGGTGTACTGGTAGCAGCCGGAATGTGGACTTAATGTCGCATTTGGCCATAAGGGCCCCCCGGCCACACATCTGAACTATCCGCACGGCATGATCGAATGACGCGTCTCGTACCGTGCAGTATTCAGGGGGGATGGCACCGTTCACTGAAGAGCCTCTAGGGTATGAGAGGTGGTGGATCAACCTATAATCTCCCGGGGCTTTCTTGGGAACAACACCTATGGGTGACACCCTGAGATTGTCAAATGGGGGGGCCGAAAAGGGGCCAGCCACCCTGCCAGCATCGCACTCTTTCTTTACTTTAGCAGCGACCACGGCCGGTAATTCCCGAGCCGAGCGCAAGTTAGGCGCGTCGAAAGGGGTGCGCGGGCCACGAAAGGGGATCCTAAAGCCTGAGGAAAAACCGTCTAATAAGAACCTCGCCGCCTTCCGAGCAGGGTACAGTGCAAGCCATTTTCGCAAAGGGAGGAGACGAACGGGGGAAGGGCAGAGTGGCAAGAGACTGCCACTCCTGGCAGCACTATTTACTGGCGCCAGAGTTATCTGCTGCGGCGGCGCTGGTACCGCCCTCCTTCCTGCCGGCACCTGGGAGGGGGCGGGCACGGCGAAAGGGCTGCGGGGCATTCCGGTCCCGGGGGCAGGAGAGCCTTGGATGGGGCCCAAAGCAAACCTCACAATCGTGACCGTATTTGCAACGGGTCCGATTGCACCGCCCTTGATTAAACTCCCAACATACCTTCCTGTTGGAGTCCCCCCTGAAACCAACCCTGGCCGGTCTCCGGCCCTCAAGTCTACCCCTCTTGGGCCCTACCAAGCGAATCCACAACTTGTCATTTACTAGATCCCACCTAGTATGCTGGCTATGTGAAGCCCTCTTTCGAAATGCTTCATCGTACTTAAACGCAGCAGCCTCGCCAGCCACGTCCACGGCAGTCAGCACGTTGGACATGTGGTTGTTCAAGTGCCAAGCACGTTCCGGATAAGCCGCCTCCACTACCCCCCTAAACACCACGTACCCTGCCATCCAGTTAAGCAAGGTACGCTCTGCAAACTCCGGCTTACCCCGGTGCTTACTGGGGCGAGGTCCCTCCTGCCCGTCATCAGATTCTGGCTTCAGTAACGAAAAAACATTTACATAATAGCCGTCCAAAATTCTCTCTCGAACTTTTCTGGCTAGGTGAATGCCGGGGGGGTCCTCCGCATCCAAGTAGGCAGGGAGGGACCGCTCCGGGCCGGACGGGGCATCTGGGACCCAACCCGTTGCCGGGGAAACACCCTGGGCCAACTTACGCCTCCTAATAACCCACCTGGGGAGCCCTGGGACCCGTGCACCCGACACCCAATAACAACCCCCTGTATGTGCGGAGTCGTCATCAGAGGAAGACTCACCCGTGGGGGATTCATCCGTGGACAGATCCCTGGCCCGTCGAGGTCTGCGCCGCCGTCGCCCTCTCTTCCTCGCAACCTCAGATGTTCCAACTTCATGAGCTGTTGGTTCATCAGATGAGCAGGAGGACTGGTCCTGTTGTCCCGGCCCGGCCCCAGGAGCCCGGGTGCTTGTGGTGGGGGCTTCCATTGGTGTGGAAACTGCAGGCCCCTGCGGCCCTCGGGGGGACTCCCACCTATCCATCCTCTCAACCAAGCGGGCCACAGTGTCAGTTAAACCGACCAGAATATCCGGCGACTGGAGCCCAGCTGGGGTTGCCACCATGGGGGCCGTGGCGTTGGGAACGGGGCCCTGTCCCCGCACGACTGCGGCTGGCTTATCAGGCTTGGCAGGAGCCTTAACCCGATTAACCTTAGAGGTAGGCCTAGCTGGGGCCTTTGGCAAAGCAGACTTCTGCGATGAACGCGCGGAAGCCCTGGTTGCCACCGGCCCGGCTCTCTTGGCTGGTGGAAAGGCCTTGCCCATCCCTTTATCGGCAGTGGCCTTACGCTTAGGCATCCCAGCCTGCTTAGGTGGCATGGGAATTGCAGTAGCAAGAGACCCAACCAGTACCCGTATCCAAAGCTTTTACCTGAATGAATGCAGCAAAAGGCCACTAGGCACCACTGACAACTGAATTACTCACCCCCAATCCCAGCTGAGGCCTGAATTAATTACCCCACAACCCTTGATAGATTAACAGGCAGAATAACTAATGTTGAATTAATACAGGTGGAATAAATTGACCCAGTATCCCGATAGATTACTATACACCTTCAATTAAATAATACAACCAGAAATAACCACCTCCTAACAATGCCCTGTAACCAACAGAACAAATCCGTGTATCACCCGCAGAATGAACCCATCCAAAATTGGGAACAGAGAAACAGCAAGTAGTTAGCACAATAATTGGGGTGGGGGGTGGGGTGCACAGTTCAATAGCCACCAGAAACCACAAGGAATACCCCAGGAAAACACGCTGTGTGACCCACAAGGTATTAAAAAACAAAACAAAAAGGGGGGGTGGCTGTTCCAGCAAATCTAGGGCGACCGGGATGAGAGGGTGTGTGGGGCCGGTGCTTGTGAAGCTGCCCCTGCCCGCTGCAGGAGCCGCTTGGGAGAGTACAGAACAACCTCTCCAGGTGTCAGGAACAAAAGGTTGGGAACCACTGGTCTACCCAGACCGGCAGCAGCTCTCCAGGGTCTCAGGCTGAGGTCCTTCAAATCACCTACTTGCCTAGTCCTTTTAACTGGAGATGCAGGGGATCAAACCTGGGACCTTCTGCATGTAAAGCAGATGCTCTACTAACTGAGCTATGTCCCTTTCCCGCTGCTGCAGCCGCTTGAGAAAGGACAGAAATCCCCACTGAGAATCAGAACAAGCCAAAATGAAAACAAAACAAAACAATAAACGAGTGTGTGTGTGTGTGGGGGGGTGGCAAGTGATGCTACCTGCCCCCACTGTGGAAGCCTCTAGTAAAAGACCCCACGCTCCGCCGTGCGCCCGGGAAAAAACGGGGGGGGGGAGTTCCAGTGCCACCCACACACGGCAGCAATCGCCCAGGAAAAGGGGGAAAAGAATCCCAAACCGAGAGGGGGGGGCGCCCGTTAATTGTGCCGCCGCTGCAAAGAAAAGGGGTGGGTGGGGGAGTAAGCAGAAAGGAACGCCGAGAGCTGGCTACTTGCGTCTCGCCCACAGCACAGAACTCCTCCCGATCCTTCGCACAGCCACGTGGTCCCGACCAAAGCTTTCCCAGCTGCTCTCCTTAACCCCTCGCTGTCCCGTCGCAAAGAGGACGGCAGCTGGGCTGCGCCGGCTTAAATAGGCGCAGGGGGGGTGACGTCAGGACCCCCCCCGCATTGGGAAAAGGGGGGGAGAAACCATGAGGGCCAGCTTGGCCTCGCGAGACGGCAGCAGCCCCACCCAGAGAGACCAACTCCCCTCCCCTTGTCTCCTGCCCGGTAAGTCCACAAGGGTGGGACCTGTTTATTCAGGTCCCCCTTTTTTCCCGTCCCCACAACAGACACTCTGTAAGGTAGGTGGGGCTGAGAGAGCTCTAAGAGAACCATGACTAGCCAAAGGTCACCCAGCTGGCTTCATGTGGAGGAGTGGGAAAACCAACCCAGTTCACCATAGTAGCATCCACCTCTCATGTGGAGGAGTGGAGAATCAAACCTGGTTCTCCAGATTAGAGTCCATCGCTCCAAACCACCACTTGTAACCACTACACCATGCTGGCTCTGTGACCTGTGATCTGTAATAGAACTTTTAAACTATTCTGTTCTATACCCATGGGCAAGATGATTGTTTAATAATGTAGACAATGGTTACACTAAGCAGGACCTTTGTTTTTCTTAATGAGGTTTATAGTGACAGAAGACTCTAGGGGCACTCTAAAGATTTGCTGTCACACAAGCTGTTATAATCTTGCATCCACTTCATAAGAATCATCAAATGAAGAAGGATTTTTTATATTCAAAAAGCAAGAAAATAAATTTGGAAAATGGTCTAAAGGCCTAGTTGCAACATTTGTATACAAGAATCAAAAGTATACAGATAAGCACAGTGATAATTCACAACTGCTGTGATTGGTTATGTTAAGATATTTAACATTAACAGCCCATTCCTGAGCTGACGGCGTATGGAGAAGGCAGGGAAGAGGTGCAGCGGCGCCTCTTCCTAAGCCATTTCGCGTATGCTGGGGGGGAAAAAAGCCATCTTGTGGCTTTTTTTTTTAACGGGGCCTTTCTCCCCACTGAAAACAGCGAGGCTGCGCCTTCTCAAAAGCAGGCACAGCAACGCCGTTCTCGCTGCCGGCGGCCAGGGCCGAAACGGGATAGGAAGCCACCTAACTAGCGGCTCCTCCCCCTGGAACACACCCGGAATGCCCCTCTGCGCCGGCGCAGCCACTCTACGCTGTGGCCTGTGCCACAGAGAGGCCATGCCGGCAGAGGGGCGAGGCATGGTCCATCCATGATTACATGCACTTATGCTGGGGGTGAGGTCACAGCGCCTCCTAAGAGGTTTCGACCAGAAACTTTAGGAATGCGCTGATAGACACTAAGAGAACAGTCAAATATGTTGATGCTTTCAGGCCTGTTGATGAATTTTACTTCAGCAATGTTCCATGGTAATCATCTTTGAAGTTCCTTTGTTAGAGAATACTGACATTTAGGTCAGCAACAGGGATGAATGTTGCTACTGTTTGTTAACTTTGTGTCTGTTTATTCATTTCACAGAGCCTGACCTGTTGTACTAACGAGATTATGCATTCTTCTCTTCTATATAATATTGTAGAGGGAATGGACAATAACCTTTATTTTGAAACATGAATTATCTTACTTTGCTGAGCTGTCATTTTTCCACACAGATTTGTTGATAACAACAACAAACCAACCTGCAATGTTGTAGCTACTGTTAACAGTAAAATTAATCTGGTCATATTGATACATTTTAAGCATATACTACCTACCTCTGAAATCAATTTCACTGCAGAATGGTTGCAAATTGAAGTGAGTTAGCAAGCGGAAGAAAGAAAGAAAGAAAGAAAGAAAGAAAGAAAGAAAGAAAGAAAGAAAGAAAGAAAGAAAGAAAGAAAGAAAGAAAGAAAGAAAGAAAGAAAGAAAGAAAAAGAAATACTCCGGAAGCAGAAGGAAGATTCGGTTTCATTAGATGATATCTACCAGAATCAAGAATGTAGGTAAGGAAGGGTCCTTTTTTGCCTCATTAAATTTCTAGGTGTTTTTACATCTCATTTTGTACAGTTCCCATTGAAAACACTAGAATTATTTCTAGTATTTTTAGATCCCTGATTGCTTAGGATCATGTATCTCAATATCCCAGAAAGCACTGCGCTGTAAATCTGTTATTTTTGTATTAATTTAAGTTAGCATATAGACAAATCTGATTGTGTAACATCATGACCTGATCTCATTAATTGCATGATTCCTGTTAACTGGGACATAGGTAAAAGCAGCTCAAAACACAAACTTCAACACAGAAATTTAAACTGTCAAAGCTTTCGTGCATCCCTAGTCATTACATTAATTAGTAAAATGGAAAGGGAGGTCATTAACAAATACGTGTACATCCTGTTCCTTTATCTATGTGCCATTCCTACTTTGTCCCTTCAGATGCTCAGATTACCACCAAAAACTTCATGAAGGGTCTCATTCTGTATCTTACATTGTTGGATGTTGTGGTATTTATTGTGATTGGCTGGTTCATGTGCAACATGACTAGTTATGCCACAAATTGTATTTAATTTTGCTGTGCTGCCCTGATTCTGAAGTTTAAAGGAGTGAATGCAGCATGAATGTAGGAGAATGGAGCATGCATGGAATATCCCACAACTGTTAATCCCAAAATCACTGGATTGAGTCCAGCAGTGCAGAAGTGGAAACATAAATTGACTTAGAAGTTCTCTTATGTATGCTCTTGTACAGCATCTAGCACTTTCCTAACTATATGTTCTAGTACCCAGAAACTGGTTGCACAACCAATCACACAAGAAATTGGACAAGATCTTGTGCAAGCAGAAGCACAAATGTGGGTACAATAAATTTGATTTACCACAAGCAGCTAATACAGTCTTTTTCTTGTGTTTCTGCTTGCAGAAGAGCTCTAGCACAAGTGGAAATTTCATGCTTGATTCAACCCACTATGCTGAGATAATATATCCAAAAACAGAAGTCACACAATACCTTTGATTAAGATGACACAAAACCATCTGCACACTTCCAGTTCTCCAGAACTCTTCATTAGGCTGGATTTTTTAAAAAAGAAAAAAAGATCTATAAGGCCATGATCTTAAAGCCTTATCTAGTAAGCTTCCTGTGCCAAATGCTGAGTTGTGTATACAGGCTTTAAATTATGAGGTTATCAGGTTGTACCTTTGAACTTCTGGAAGAAGAAGCAAAAATTGAAACATCCCACTGAATATACAAAAAAGGCAGTTGATCAAATATCTATGTTGCTGTTTAATTTTGCATCCCTAGTCTATACTTTATTTAGTAAATTAATTACATTAATTGCATTAATTAGTAAAGCGAAAAGAGGAAAAGGATTGGAGTACTTCTTATTTTTATTATTTTAGAAAAAGAAATAAAACCACAATGTAATATTACAATACACCTCCAAATGCATTAAACACAATGAAATACATTAATCACAGTAAATACTACAGTCATTAGTATTATGTTCAAATAATACTAGCTCTTTTTCTATGTAATACAGCAATTGTTGCCGCTAGTTGCCCAGAATTTAACCTATTTGCTATGCTTCAGTGCTTCAGCTCTCCAGGGTCTCGGGCTGAGATTATTATTATCATTATATTTTATTCATTTAATTTTTCAACCAATAGTTATTACTAATTCACTATCAGCACCATGGGAAAAACCTTATAAGACTGTTACACTATCACCCATATACTACTCCCCCGAAACTAGGACTGTTGATTTGGTTCATCCTGAACCGAAAAACTGCCGAATTTCCCCCGATTCGGCGGTTTCCGGTTTGGGACGAACCATATTCAAAAAAAGGCGGGAAACAGGGGAGCCGAATTCCCTGACTTCGGGGTGTTCGGCAAATAAATTCATCAAATTCGGGGTTCGGCGCAGCAGCATAACCCCCCCGAGCGCCTTCACGGGGCTTCCCTGAAGGCGCACTGGGGGCCCTTTAAACAGATCTGCGCCTAACAGCTGTTAGGCGCAGATCTGTTTCCCCCCCCCCGCGCGCCTTTGGCAAAATTCGGCCCTTTTAAATTCAGGACGTGCCGAAGTCCGAACTCCCCCGCTTTGGATCCGTGAAATTCGGTGCAAGATCCGGAGTTCGGGGGAAAATTCGGGGGGGGAGAGCCCCCCGCGCACCTTCAGGGAAGCCCCATGAAGGCGCACGGGGGGGGGGGAACAGATCTGCACCTAACAGCTGTTAGGCGCAGATCTGTTTAAAGAGCCCCCCCGTGCCTTCACGGGGCTTCCCTGAAGGTGTGCTGGGGGCTCTTCCCCCCCCCCTGAATTTTCCCCTGAATTTCGCGGATCCGAAGCGGGGGAGTTCGGACTTCGGCACGTCCCGAATTTAAAAGGGCCGAATTTTGCTGAAGCTGAACTTTACTTAATTTTTTTTCAACAGCCCTACCCGAAACCCTATTCTCCCATACATGAATAAACACATGAAGAAACAAATGAAGCTGCCTTATATTGAGTGAAGTCATTGGTCTATCAAGGACAATATTATCTACTCATATTGCCAGCAGCTCTCAAGGACCTCAGACTGATAATACCCTCATAATCTGACCTGATACCCTCATCACCTACTACAAGATCCCTCCTTTTTATTTGAAATACCAGAGAGCTCTATTACTAAGAGACATCCCCTCCCTTTTTGTCATCAAGTCACAGCTTACTTATGGTGATCCTGTAGGGTTTTCAAGGCAAGAGATTTTCAGCGGTGATTTACCATAGCTTGCCTCCATGTCACACTGGTATTTCTTGGAGGGTTGCTAACCACCAGGTAGTAGCTGGAGATCTCCTGCTATTACAACTGATTGCCAGCCTACAGAGATCAGTTCACCTGGAGAAAATGGCCACTTTGGCAATTGGACTATGGCATTGAAGTCCCTCCCCTCCCCAAACCCTGTCCTCCTCAGGCTCTGCCCCAAAGATCTCCCACTGTTGGCAACCCTACTTGGAGGTCTCCCAACCAAATACCAGCCAGGGCATGAGTGGAGATTTGAACCTGGGTTTCCCAGGTCCTAGTCTAAAACCTTAAACACTAGACCGCACTGGCTCTCTGCCATAGTCCACACCTCTTCCAAATTAATTTCTAAAGTTTACCACCCCATCAGCTACAGGCTTCACCCTGTATCCAACAACAGAGGGGGGAGGAGACAACTGGGTGTGAGATGAGGGGCCAAAAGGCTTAGGAAAGTGCTCCATACCTTGCCCTAAGCGAGCACCTACACTGCTTTCCCACACTACAACAGCAGCTTAAATGGCCATGCATAAAAACAAAGCGATCTCTGCTGCATGCACAATAGTGCATGTCTGAGGCAGTAAAACCCAGCCCTGACACAAGAAACCCCATCACCATCTGCTGCCTTTGCCCAGGGAAACTACCAGAAGGCACACACATTGGTTGGTAAGTGACCAGCAAAGTTCCCAACACTGGCAGGCGAAGGCCACATACTCTACAGAGTGGAGGAAACCCAGGCAGAACTCGTAGCCCACCAGTTTCTATGCCCACCCAGGCAGCAAGAACTCCTGAGGAGAAAATGAAAGGAACAGGAGAGGAGGTGACAGCCTCAGCTGGTGAGCCCAGAGCAACTCTGGGCTCGCCCACTGAGATAGGGTTGCCAACTGCCAGGTACTAGCTGGAGATCTCCCACTATTACAACTGACCTCCAGTTCATCTGGAGAAAATGGCCGCTTTGGCAATTGGACTCTAAGCCTTGAAGTCCCTCCCCAAACCCTGCAGTCCTCAGGCTCCATCCCAAAACCCTCCCCCCAGTGGCAAAGAGGGACCTGGCAACCCTACGCTGAGATCGGGATGGTGTGTGTGTGTGTGTGGGGGGTTTGGCTGTCTCAGCTGGCTCAGCAATGGGGGTGGGAGATAGGTTCCCCCCCATGAGTTTTGCGGGGCCCCACTTGTAAATACTATTATTTTTAATGTTTTCCAACTTGCTCTCAGTCATATTGAGTCATCAGATACAGGTGAACACAAGTGTTTACTGTATATTTAATGGTTGCAGGGAAGGGGAAATTTTGACAGGTGCTCTGTTACCATACCTCTGCCAGAATAAGAAAAAAACTACACTTTCTAAAGTCTCATCATCTACATAACTAGGTGCAGACGTTCCTGTGCTCACTTGCATCTTGCTACCCTAGCCATGTCTTATATATTTCAGTCATTCACCTCAACTGTTTTCTTTCTCAACTTGAGATCTCTCAGATCACCCTGTTTTCAGGGTGAGATGTGCGCTCAAACAAAATTGGATACACCAAAAACCACTAAATTAATTACAATGCAAAGGTCCATATGAATTTTTAATTCTTAATGAGCCATTTAATTTTGTTTTATGATTAAAACAAAGCAAAACTCACAGTGATAATTATCTATTGTCCTGAAACAGCAGATGATATTCAGTAGTGTGGCTGGTGTAATGCTGATAACAAATTTCCTCCATTGTAAAGACAATGTTGTAGAGAGATGGGGTAATAGGAAGATATTTATTTACTTCATTTATACCTCACCTTTCTTCCCCAAAGGTGAAGTAAAGCAGGTCACATCATTCTTCTGTAGGGTTGCCAGCTCTCTCTTCACCACCGGCGGGAGGATTTTTGGGTGGAGCCTGAGGAGGGCGGGGTTTGGGGAGGGGTGGGACTTCAATGCCATAGAGTCCAATTGCCAAAGCGGCCATTCTCTCCAGGGGAACTGATCTCTATTGGCTGGAGGTCAGTTGTAGTAGCAGACGATCTCCAGCTATTACCTGGAGGTTGGCAACCCTATTCTTCTCTCCTCCCTTTCATCCTCACAACAACTGTGAGGTACATTAGGTGGGGAGCATGACTGGCCCAAGGTTACCCAGCAAGTTTCCATGACAGAGTGGGGATTTGAACCTGGATCTCCTGAATCCTCCAAGTCTGACATTCTAACCACTACATCATGCTAGCTCCTGTATATATCATTCCCATGTGGTGCATGACTGAAATTCAAACACGATAACAAGCTCAGACTTTTCCCCCTTATGCATCTTCTCTACCTTTCTGGAGAGTAGAATAAATGATGAGCCTCTAGAGACTTAGCTATCTCTCCCTAAAAGACCTGTGGTGTGGAGCTTAAGAGTTCTGGTCCCCAACTAATGTTTCCAAGAAGAAGTCTGATAAGTGAGTAAGAGGTGATGACAAACAATAATTCACTAATGGCACAGATTTGGGGGTGATGGTAGTCAAGTGAAGAACCTGGCCTTCTTGGGCAAGGTAGCTGTTTGGCTGACTCAGAGATCCCAACAATAAAAGCAACCAGACAAGAAAAATAACATACAATTGAGCAAGCATTACATTATTTGTCATTGAAAATGGGATCGAATAAATATTATTGTTGTTATGTTTTACCTGAAAAGCAGGTGATTTTCCCCCCATGCAGGTCATAAAAGCAGATGATGAACCATCATAAACAAAAATCAAAACAGTTTACCCCTCCCCACCCCCAGAAATCAGGAACTTGTGAAAGAAGTTAGGCAGGGATGTCTTGACCATGGAAGGAACTAAAATAAATATATTTGTGCATCCCTATTCATTACACCTTTCCCCTAAATTGCTTGCTGCATTGCAAATTTCACTGAACCAACGGTTGCTGGGGGGGGGGGGATGTAAGATTTAGATGCTGTGTTCTGAGATTCAAATGCATTCCTGTTATCATTGATAAAGAGAGCATTGTGAATTGAAACAGGCAAATTAAATATGGATAAATGTGATTATACAGGTAGAAATTCAGTGCAATGAGTTATGCAAGTAGGAATACTAGCAGTTACTGAAATAGATCCCATCTCTTTCCACATCACTTCTCAGTGAAAACTCCATTTTAAATATGCATTCTGTTAAGAGATTCCATTCCTGCATACAAATATGCAGTTTGATATTATTGTTAAGTCTTAAGTTGCAAACTTGTTCAAGTGGTGTTTATAAATACTGTGGAGTATGGCTCAGAATCTCATAAGCATATCATCTGTTCCGACTTCTGGAGACAACTTCTAATTTTGATTGGCTTTTCCAAGTTGTCAAGCAAAGTAAAGGTGTCCCAGCACAACACTGGGCATATTCAGATATATTAAGAATATAGACCTTATGGGAAATGGGAAAGAGTGATTTTATGGGTTAGGAAGAATAAAGCAAAATATGAGGTTGGGGGGAAGAGGACATAACAGTAGGAAGGGAACTCTGTCCTCTTTCTTTCTTTCTTTCTTTCTTTCTTTCTTTCTTTCTTTCTTTCTTTCTTTCTTTCTTTCTTTCTTTCTTTCTTTCTTTCTTTCTTTCTTTCTTTCTCTTTCCTCCTCAGTTTCTTTCCCCCATTATTCTTTTTTTCTATCTTTTGCACATTATGTTTCCAAAAAGGTGAGAAAATTTGGAACATCTAAGCTAGGGATGCCAGCCTCCGGATGGGACCTGGGGATCCCCTGGATTTACAGTTCATCTCCAGATGACAGAGATCAGTTCCCCAGAAGAAAATGGCTGCTTTGGAGGGTGGACTCTATGGCACTGTACCCCACAGAGGTCCCTGTCATCCCCAAGCCCATCCCCAAATATCCAGGAGTTTCCTAACCTGGATCTGGCAACTCTATCCCCACCTCCACCAGTGGCCAGGGGGATCTGACAACCCTAGTCTGAATAAGACCTGTGGCTGACCATCTGCCCCTCCCCCATTTTCAGGCAAATAAAACCTGCACTTGCTAGATGAATATCTGAATAAATAAAAACCCTCTTGTAGGCATTCTACTGCTTAGAACTCTTTGCAAGCACACACTCCACATACACCCTGCCTCATCACTATCACCACTCCACTTCCTTGGTTAGGTTCTAGCAAAAAGAGCCTTTAAGGCTGCAATCCTAAAGGGGAGGGTGAAGCTCCTTAGAAGCTGGTGTGATGCTGCAGTGGAGCAAGTGCCCATTTAACCCGGGATAAGGGGCATGTATGCCATCACGGGTTGCATCCATGTTGGTGCTGGGATGTGATGCAGCAGTGTGGGGTTCAGGTGCCAGCACTGCCTCCTGGCACAATTTTGAGGCACAAGTCCCTTCTCACAGTGGCGTGGCTATGCTACCTTTTTTTGGTTGTGTAGCCCTGTTGATTTCAATGGAGACACACACCCCACACACACACACACACATGGGGTGTGCAAAAAAAATGTTCAGTAAATTTCAGTTTGGGGTTTATTGGCCCAGTTTCCCCCCCCCCCTGAGAAAACCAAAATAAGCCGAATATCCATACCTGTAAATGGGTATTCCAGCTTTATTTCTGGGTTTCCTGAAAAAAAACAGGTCTATTATAGTCTATGGAATTTATTTTCAACACTTGGAGGGGGGTGGTTTTTGAGGTAGAGTCACCAAATTTGCAGCATATCTGCAAGGGACTCACCTTAGACAGACACCAAAGTCTGGTGAAGTTTGGGATAAGGTCCAATTTTATGGGCCCTCAAAGGGGTTGCCCCCATCATCCAGGTGTTTGTAAGAGCCAAGCTGTCAATCAGTTTTCAGGTTCAGAAGGTCAGCATTGCTGGTAGAAAGAGCTGACTGGCAGGCTGATGCCTCTGAGTGTGGGGGCTGCATTCGTATCGGGGTCGCTTTCCATGATGTCCATGCAAATTAGCTTCCAAACTGAGGGAAATGGCTTAAATACAAGAAAAATAAGGGTCAGCAGCTGTTGAAGCTGGTGCTTTTACTTGGAGGGTATACCCCTCCAGACAGGTCTGGGTGAGCTCTAGGGCTGTCAAAAAAAAAAAATTCGGTACAGTTCAGATTCGTCCGAATTTGGCCCTTGTGGGTTCGGTATGTGCTGAAGTCCGAACTCCCCCACTTCGGATCCGTTCAATTCAGTGGGAATTCAAAGTTCGGAAAAAAAATTCGGCCGAATAAAGCCATTAAAAACACAACCGCGCCTTTCCGCGGCTCTGGGGGGGGGGCATTTTGGGGCTTAGAGGTCCCAAACTTTCAGCAGAGCTTCAAAGGACGTATATTGAAAGACTCCCCAAGTTTTGTAAAGATTGGGTCAGGGGGGGCTGAGATATGGGCCCTGAAAGGGGTCACACCTGCCCCACCCTTAATGTGTATCTCTCAGCAGAGCTTGCCGCCCAAGCACAAAGCTCCCGGCCGGACAAACAGCTGATGAGAGCAAGGGCGGGGCAGGTGCTAAGAACTTTGCAAAGCAACACAACTGAAAAGCAACACCTTTGCAAACATGCAAAGGGCGGGGCAGGTGTGAAGAATTTTGCAAAACAATACAACTGCAAAGAAACACAAGCACGCAATGCAACACCTTTGCAACAGTGCAAAGCAACACCTGACACCTGGGAGTTTGCATACCATGGAAAGGGACAGAGGCAGCTAGCTATGCATAATGAGCAGGAGGGGGTGGAATTTCTCCTTTTGCATTGGACTTGGGACCAGGCAGATGCATTCTTTAAGTCACCATTTGAAAACCAGTTTTGAGCAAGCATCAAAATAACCTAACTGATCTTATGAATGAGGAAAAACCTGAAGAATAAAAATGAAGCCCCCCCTCAAACCAGGGAGAGAGAGACTGGAGGGGGAACACACACCCCAGGCAGAACCGGCAAAAGCCCCCTTTGGCTTCCCCCCCCACCCACAGAAACTGCTCCCTCCCCACACACACACACAGACTCTGCTTTCCCCCACACACACACACAGAAAAGAAAAATTATACATTAAAGCCCCCAAAGGGGTCTTACTGTGGCTGTCTTCTGTTCCAGCAGGAGGGGCTGGGAGGCTGGGTAATCCAATATGATTCCATTTGTATCCAATATAAGATCCATATGTATGCATCTCTCGAGGGTGATCCATTCATCCCAATAGGGAAAAGGGGAAAGCCCATATCTCGGGGGGCCCTGACCCAATGTTTACAAAACTTGGGTGGTCTCTTAAAAAGCCTTGACTGAAGCTCCGCTGAAAGTCTGGGGTCGGCACACCCAAAAATGCGCCCCCTGCAGCCACGGAAAGAGAAAAGGGGGGGAGCCGATATTTCAGCCCCCACTGAACCCATCTTTACAAAACTTGGGTGGTCTCTTAAGAGGGATTCTCTGAAGCTATGATAAAAGTTTGGGGGCTGCACCCCCAAAAAAGCGCCCCCTGCAGCCACGAAAATGGAAAAGGGGGGAGAGGGAAAAGGGGTGGAGCCCATATCTCGGGGGGCCCCGACCCAATGTTTACAAAACTTGGGGGGTATCTTAAGAAGCCTTGTCTGATGCTCCGCTGAAAGTTTGGGGTCGGCACACCCAAAAATGCGCCTTCTGCAGCCATGGAAAGAAAAAGGGGGGAGCCCATATCTCGGGACCCCCTGACCCAATGTTTACAAAACTTGGGTGGTCTCTTAAGAAAACCAGTCTGAATATCCCCTGAAAGTTTGGGGTCGGTACCCCAAAAAATGCGCCCCCTGCAGCCACGGAAAGGAGCGAATGTGCACAAGCACCCCCTCACACACACATGAGGATTTCCCTCTCTCTCTTTCCCCGGCCGGCCGCACATCAGCTGATTCCTCCAGTACTCAATCCTGACTGATTGGTCAGAAGAAGACCCAGCTTGGCCACCGATTGGCCGGGGGAGGAGAATGCTGCTTACTGACGGCCCCGAATTGGCCGAATTTATTCGCGAACTCCCGAACTTGCTGAATTCGGCCCCCCTGGTTGCCCGCCAGTTTTGAGTTCGGTTCCTCCCGAACTAAAAACCGCCGAATCAAGGGAAATTTGGCTGATTTTCAGTTCGGGCCGAACCGAATTGACAGCCCTAGTGAGCTCCACTTTTTAATGACCCTTCTGCTATCCAGATTAGTCTTCTGTTGGGTAGGGCTGTCAATTCGGTTCGGCCCGAACTGAAAATCAACCGAATTTCCCCTGATTCGGTGCTTTTCTGTTCGGACAGATCCGAACTCAAAACTGGCGGGCAACCGGGGGGGGCGAATTCAGCGAGTTCGGGAGTTTGCGAATAAATTCGGCAAATTCGGCCGTCAGTAAGCAGCATAACCGTCAGTAAGCAGCATTCTCCTCCCCTGGCCAATCGGTGGCCAAGCTGGGTCTTCTTCTGGCCAATCAGTCAGGATTGAGTACTGGAGGAATCAGCTGATGTGCGGCCTGGCCAGGGAGAGAGAGCGAGAGAGCAAAATCCTCGTGTGTGTGTGTGTGGGGGGGTGCTTGTGCACATTCACTCCTTTCTGTGGCTGCAGGGGGCGCATTTTTTTGGGTACAGACACAAAACTTTCACTGGAACTTCAGATGAAGCTTCTTAAGGTACCCCCCAAGTTTTGTAAACATTGGGTCAGGGGGTACCGAGATATGGGCTCCCCCTTTTTCTTTCCATGGCTGCAGGGGGTGCATTTTTGGGGGTACAGATCCCAAACTTTGAGCGGAGTTTCAGACCAGTGTTCTTAAGATACCTCCCAAGTTTTGTAAACATTGGGTCAGGGGGTCTCGAGATATGGGCTCTCCCCCTTTTCCCTCCCCCCTTTTTCCATTTATGTGGCTGCAGGGGGCGCTTTTTTGGGGATATAGCCCCCAAACATTTAGCATAGCTTCAGTGAATTATTCTTAAGATACTACCCAAGTTTTGTAAAGATGGGGTTCAGTGGGGGCAGAAATATCGCCTCCCCCCTTTTCTCTTTCCATGGCTGCAGGGGGTGCATTTTTGGGGGTGCAGATCCCAAACTTTGAGCAGAGTTTCAGACCAGTGTTCTTAAGATACCCCCCAAGTTTTGTGAACATTGGGTCAGGGGGTCCCGAGATATGGGCTCCCCCCCTTTTCTTTCCATGGCTGCAGGGGGCGCATTTTTGGGGGTACAGATCCCAAACTTTGAGTGGAGTTTCAGACCAGTGTTCTTAAGATACCCCCAAGTTTTGTAAACATTGGGTCAGGGGGTCTCGAGATATGGGCTCTCCCCCTTTTCCCTCCCCCCTTTTTCCATTTATGTGGCTGCAGGGGGCGCTTTTTTGGGGATATAGCCCCCAAACCTTTAGCATAGCTTCAGTGAATTATTCTTAAGATACTACCCAAGTTTTGTAAAGATGGGTTCAGTGGGGGCAGAAATATCGCCTCCCCCCCTTTTCTCTTTCCATGGCTGCAGGGGGCGCATTTTTGGGGGTGCAGATCCCAAACTTTGAGCGGAGTTTCAGACCAGTGTTCTTAAGATACCCCCCAAGTTTTGTGAACATTGGGTCAGGGGGTCCCGAGATATGGGCTTTCCCCTTTCCCCTTTCCCCTATTGGGATGAATGGAGCAGCCGATCCTGTGTGTGTGCATCTCCTCTCCAGAGCAAAATGTTCCGTGCCTAATTGGAATCATCTTGGATTACAGCCCCTCTTGATGGAACAGAAGACAGCCACAGTAAGACCCCTTTGGGGGCTTTAATCTATAATTTTTCTCCTGTGTATGTGTGTGTGTGTGGGGGGAAAGCAGAGTCTGTGTGTGTGTGGGGAGGGAGCAGTTTCTGTGGGTGGGGGGAAGCCAAAGGGGGCTTTCGTCGGTTCTGCCTGGGGTGTGTGTTCCCCCTCGAGTCTCTCGCTCCCTGGTTTGAGGGGGGAGGTTTCAGTTGTGTGTTGCAAAGGTGTTGTTTAACAAGGTTGTGTTTGCAGTTGTTTTGCTATTTTCTCCGCTGTTGTCGGGGCTGGGAGCTTTGTGCGTGGGCGGCAAGCTCTGTTGAGAGATGCACATTAAGGGTGGGGAAGACCCCTTTCAGGGCCCATATCTCAGCCCGCCATGACCCAATCTTTACAAAACTTGGGGAGTATTTCAATAAACGTCCTTTGAAGCTCTGCCAAAAGTTTGGGACCTCTAAGCCCAAAAATGCCCCCCCCCAGAGCCGCGGAAAGGTGCGGTTGTGTTTTTAATGGCTTTATTCGGCTGAACTTGTTTCCGAACTTTGAATTCCCGCCGAATTGAACGGATCCGAAGTGGGGGAGTTCGGACTTCGGCACATACCGAACCCACAAGGGCCAAATTCGTCCGGATCCGAACTGTACCGAATTTTTTTTTTTTGACAGCCCTACTGTTGGGTGATGGACCTGGATAGTTGGTCAGATCAAGTTGGTTCCAATTACATGACCCCTACCTCAAAAGGACTCCAAAACCAGTCAAAAACAGAAAAATGGGAGAAGGCACAGAGCTGTGCATCTGAGCAAAGGTGAATAGTCAAAACCCCAAAAAGCCAAAATTAAACCCGAAAAAGCCGAAATGGTTCGGGTTTTCCGATATGCACAGCCCTACCCCACAAGGTTTTTTACCTGAGTGTCTGCACTCGCACACTGAAATTCAGTGACAATACATTCAGATATGGTCTATCTGTACAGTGGGGCGTGAATTGCAACCACCTTCCCATTTTGACAACCATCTTTTAACATCCTGACTGTGCAAGTTATACTCCTTGTATGGCACAGGTTTCTTTCTACCACCATTTCTGTAGTCCTGAACATGAGAACTAGGTAATACATTCCTTTCATCCTGTTAAGCGTTGGAAATATTGAAGGAGAAGTCAGCTTCAACTTCTATAACAATCAAAGGCAGTGGTGGAAAACAGGAGTGTACAACTTAAACTACTTAGAATCATTTGAGGTCCACAGCACTGAAGATGTACATACATTTTCTGTGTCATTCCTTTTTATTTTCATACATAAGCCTTTTCATTCCATCTGTTTTTCACTGCTGGTGTTCTCAATTACTTTGTTTCTAATATGGCCTATTTGTGCCATTTATACCCAATACCCAATTTTGATCAATTTTCAAACCTTTTACATACAATTGACACAAAACCAGATATCAGTTGTAATAACATTTGTATACAATTTCATTAATATGATCGGGGGTGACCGAACAGTGGAAAGCGATGTGTGTGTGTGTGTGTGTAAAGTGCCGTCAAGTTGCAACCAACTTATGGTGATCCCTTATGGGGTTTTCAAGGCAAGAGACTAACAGAGATGGTTTGCCAGTGCCTTCCTCTGCATAGTAACCCTGATATTCCTTGGTGGTCACCCATCCAAATACTAACCAGGGCTGACTCTGCTCAGCTTCCTAGATCTGACAAGATCGGGTTATACCATTCTTCCTTACCTCTCATGGTAAACCATAGCAGAGACTTTAACTTTGAGATCAAAACTCAGAAACAGCCTATTCCACACTCCCATTGCATATTCTAGTTATTTGTGACTTACTTAAATATTTTATAATCCACCTTTACCACTGGATAACTCACAGTCCAATCAAAAGCAGTTACACCTTTCAAAGACCTTACCCCTAGTTCAATGCTGTCAAGAAGCCGTTTTTTTCCATACTTCCCCACAACATTGCACCTCCCAGATTTTCCCCAGATTTTTTCCAGTGTTTCTCAAACCTGATTTGAAGTTCTGGAAAAAGATCACATCAAAACCTAGATGGCTGCCATGTGGGTGGGAAAGGTTTTATTTTTTCAGTCCTGATAAAGTTGCCAACTTCCAGGTGGCATCTGGAGATCTCCTTCTATTACAGTTGATTTCCAGGCAACGGAGATCTGTTCACCTAGAGAAAATGGCTGCTTTGGAGGATGGACATTGTACCCCTATGAAGTCCTTCCCATCCCTCTTCAGGCTCAACCCCCAAAATATTCAGATATTTCCTAACCCAGAGCAGGCAATCTTAAGTTCTGCCCATATGGCAGCCATTTTCCTTGCTCCTGTCCCCAAAGCAGTCATCTGCCCCCACACACAACTAGGAGGGTGTTTTGTTTCTTAATGGCAATTGAATGTTATTATATAACAAGTGGGGACTTGTGATACTTGCAGGGGGAGAGAAACCCTCCCCCATCCCTGATGATTCCCTCCTTACTGGTCCCAGAGCGGCTCCTGGCATCCTCTGCCTCAGCGACCGGACCAGGAGCATCTGCTGGCATCTGCCACCACAGAGCCCTGATCAACTCCATTCTGTTCAGGTAAGTGCTTTGTCTGCATGTGCACAGATAACACAAATGTATTAAGGGTGGGATTTAACCCCCACATATATTTTATTGTTCATTTCAGATTTTTTTTTATTTGCAAACATGAGGAGTTCCCCAAGTTTGAAGAAAAATATGTTTACTGCAGGTGTGGTTTTGATGCATGGATTTAGCTATCCGCAGATAGAGGTCACACTTGGGAATTAATTCTATGCTGATGTCATTACTGGTATTTAGTCAGGCAAACTAAGGGATTCTTCTATGTTGTCATTACCACATGTTTTTTCAAACTTTAATATCTCAACTACTCAAGGAGTAATTAACCTTTTTGTACCTGGCAAAACCCATTGTGTTGCCAGTTAGCATACAGCCTCTGGACTCATTTGTGGGTATAAGAATTAGCCCCTTCGCTATCCAAAGTGTGCCCGTGTTTTCTCAGCTGCACCCCTTACATCTGTAAGTCTCTTTCCTTCTGGGAAAAGCTGATCATTTCTCTGCTGCTCAGCACTGCTATCATTTGGACATCACATTCTTCTGACTGGTAAATAGTGCCCTTAGTGCCCTCATATTCTTGTGTCCACCCCCTCCTCTCTTTTATTTCTTAGGCACTTGTGTGCATCAGGTGTGTGAGTTTTTATTGCTGTATGTGTGTGTGTTTAAAAATTATTTTTCAATTAAATCCTTTAAAATTATAAAGCATTCCCTCATTATTAAGGGTAGTTCCGCTGTGTGCTCATCCCCATAAAATTAGGAGAGAAGATCTCGTACCCCCTCCCTCTCGCTAAGCATAGTCTCCAAAAGCTAACTCCCCCATCTCAAACAGAGACTATCTGTAAGGTAATAACCTCCCCATCCCCTCCTTCTGTTTGTGCCCTTGTGTGTGTGTGTGTGTGTGTATATATATATATGTGTGTGTGTGTGTGTGTGTATGTATATATATATATGTATGTATGTATGTATGTGTTTTGCCCAGTAAATATAATGCATCATGCATCTGACAGAGTGGTCATGGACTCATGAAAGCTTATGCCATAATAAATGTGCTTGTTTTTAAACAGCCACAAGACTCTTGGCTGCAGTAGACTAACATGGCTATCTCTTTGGGAGAAACCATTACATTTCCCAGCAATATATATATATTCTTCCAACAGAAGAGCAGATACCTTGCACTTGTGCAAAAAATGAGGCCAGACCTAGACTTCTATAAATTGACAACTCAAAAAAGGCCTTTACACACATAAAAAGCATCACAGCACTTACTTTCCCCTTTTTATGCATGTCCGCTGTCCGACCAGCCAACCAAATAAAAAATACCCATACACATTCCAAATGTACCGAATTGCTTATTACCTTCAGTTGGCCACCAGTTACGCACATGGCTGGCCGAGCATATTTTGGTGTAGTCACTGAAGTGCAATAACGGCAGCAAGGCTATGAAAAGCTGCAGCTACAGCTGGAATAACAATGCCTCTTTGATTTAACACCAGTTCAATAACTGAAACAAAAGCTATAAGATTTTTAATAACTTGATCCCCAGCCAGCCTTTCTGAAAAGACACTAAAGAGAAAGAGATATATATCCCTGTTTGATGGAATACTTGACACTCCTAGTCCAGCTGAATCCTGCCTTCATTTTTTCAATAGGAACCAGAGGAACTGCTAAAGAATGAAATGTATTCCATGCAGTCAGAAAAGCCTGCACATGCCTACACATGCCTACATAAAGGTAGGCATGTGTGTACTTTCAGGATGGCCACACATTTGTCGGGGGAAGGGGGGAGACACAGAGTGTTCACATTGCAATCCTAAACAGAGTTACACCTTTATTTCAAATGGTGTAGGCCAGGGGTCTCAAAACTGCGGCTCCAGAGCCGCATGCGGCTCTTTGGCCCGTTGAGTGCGGCTCTCCGAACTTGGTTCGGAGCCCCTGCTCTTGTGCCCACTCACGCCGGCTGCTGGGCTGCGGAGCCGACGCGCCTGAGAGAGAGAGAGAGAGTGGCCGAGCGGGTGCACTGTCTTTCCCCCCCACACCGTGGAGAATGGCCGGGTCCCCCTTTCCCTTGCCCTCAATGGTTAGGAGGCTAAAGCCTCCCCTCCCCTCTAGCCGTGCGATTGCTGGGCGGGCGGCTCGGCGGTTCCTGCCCCCCCGCCTATCAGCAGTTGGGCAGGGCAGACTTCCTTTGGTAGACCTGGCCTCCGGCTGAGCCCCATTGGGAGGCCATGTCTACCCACTGGCTTTCTTGGCAGTAGACCTGGACTCCGAGGAGGGGAAAAAGTCCCCCTTCAGAGGCCAGGTCCACCAATTGGCTTCTATGGGCCTCCGGAGGCCAGGTCTACTGACAAGAAAGCCAATGGGTAGACCTGGCCTCCCAATGGGACTCAGCCGGAGGCCAGGTCTACCAATAGGCTTTTATGGCGGTAGACCAGGCCTCCAGACGAGGACTCTGGACGGGGAGGGGGAAATGGCAGGGACTTACAATTTAATTTTTATCAATAAATAAGATCATTATTAAGTATGATATCAAGTTTTATTCAGTGTACCTATAGTTTAATTAAGACTTAAAACTTAATTAAAGTTTATTAAGTTAATAAACAGTGTACCTACCTATATAGTTTAAGTTTAAGAAATTTGGCTCTCAAAAGAAATCTCAATCGTTGTACTGTTGATATTTGGCTCTTTTGACTAATGAGTTTGCCGACCCCTGGTGTAGGCTGTAGTAACTCTGCATAGCATTCCTCTGTGAATGCATACCAACTGGCTTCAATTGCAAGCTTTATAAATTCTGTTTAATTTCTTCCATTCTTTACAGCTGAGCTGAGTTGGCCTCTGCAGATCACATGGCAAGAGAAGGCCAACCTGATCAGGCTTCTCCTTCAGTCCTTCTGTCTATAAAATGCCAAATGCAGACTCAGGCATTTGCAGACTCAGGGCTATGTAGAGAAGGGAGGTGGAATTTAACACTTCAAACCAGGGCTGGTGTCATGGGTGGGTTTAGGTGGGGGCCAGCCGGCCAATGAGAGCTCCCAGTGGGCCAACTCACAGTGGCGGCTTCTGCAAGCGAGGGAGGGAGTCTGGAAGAATCAGCTGAATGTGAGACAGGGTATCTGCCTTCCCAGCTCCCCTCTACCCTTCCCTGCCTCCCTCCCACCTCTCTCCCCAGCTTTCCTCTCATATTCTGCCATCTGCACACAACATTGGCTCCTGCATGCTTGGGAGGAAGCACATGAAGGCCATTTATGCTTAGGAGGTTTTGCCTTGGATTTGCCACTGCACATTTTCCCCATCCACATTCTTAAAACTCAACAATAAGCCCCCATGCAGAGTTCTGAGAATTTGTATGGGGGAAATGTGCTTCTAGAGAGTGGCAAACCCAAGGCAAAACCTCCCATGTATAAATGGCCAAAGTGTATTTGCTGCTGCTTTCCATGCCACAGATTCAGCAGGATTGCCCATTTGGAATGGGAGAGGCTTGAAGGTGCACTGAATATAATAGAAGCCAAATATGCTGATTGAAATACATTACAGCACAAAGAAAGTTGAAATGAAAATGTAAAACGGATTTTAAGTGAAGGTCTCTGGGCCCAAATATACTGCTCTGGGACTGGAATAACAGCCCCCAGAGTGCAATGATGGTCCCTGGGAGTAGCAGAAGTGTTCTGGGACTAGAATGAAAGCCCCTAGAGTCGAATGATGACCCCTGGGAATAGCATAAGTATTCTGGGTCAGGAATGACAATCCCCAGAATGGAATGACAGCCCCTGGGAGTAGTAAGTGTATTTTGGGCCTGGAATGACAGCCCCCAGAGTAGAATTAAAGGTCCCTAGGAATAGAGTCAGTGTTTTGGGAATGGAATGACAGCACCTGGGAGTAACAGAAGTGTTCTGGACCTGGAATGACAGGCCCCAGAGTAGAATGTCACTATGTCTCTTCTGGGTACATAGACTTTCTGGCAATTCATAGGGCTACCCATTATCACTTCCAGGTTGTATCTGAAAGTGATGTTCTAGTACAGAGGCTGGCAGAATTTTATTTTTAAACACATTTTTGTTTTTAAACAGCAGTGATCAAGGGGAGGCCATTCTGCTAACGATGGGGTTATGAAGTAAAATGCATATCCAAATATATATTTCATCCAGGAACAGGGTATGACTTTAGTATTCATTCAGGCAAACACATCAGCCCTATCATACAAACCTGAAAAGTAAAATACTGTATTTTTCGCTCCATAACACACACTTTTTGCCTCCTCAAAAGTGAGGGGAAATGTCTGTGCGTGTTATGGAGCGAATGTACCGGTATGAGGTCCCTCCCAGCTGTCCGGCGCGGCGGCAGCGGAGCGCAGGGCCCCGGGAGCCGGCTAGGACGCCGCCAGCCAGCTGGGGGGTGGGAGGGGCCTCCCGCCCCCCAGCTGGCTGGCGGCTTTAAAGCCGGCTCCCGGGGCGGCCTGGGTCTGGCATTGCAGCAAGATGTGCGGCCGGGCTCCAGCGCAGCAGCAGCGGGGCGCGGAGCCGGGCCGCCCTGGGAGCCGTCTTTAAAGCCGCCAGCCAGCTGGGCTGCGGGAGGTCCCTCCCAGTCGCCCAGCGCAGCGGCAGCGGGGCACAGAGCCGGGCCACCCTGGGAGCCAGCTTTAAAGCCGCCAGGCAGCTGGGCTGCAGGAGGTCCCTCCCAGCCACCCAGCGCAGCGGCAGCAGGGCGCAGAGCCGGGCCACCCCGGGAGCCGGCTAGGACGCCGCCAGCCAGCTGGGGGGTGGGAGGGGCCTCCCGCAGCCCAGCTGGCTGGCGGCTTTAAAGCCGGCTCCCGGGGCAGCCCGGCTTTGTCATTGCAGCAAGATGTGCGGCCGGGCTCTGTAGTTTGCATGGATATGAGATGACCTGGAGGCTGGCATCCCTACTTCTTCATGTTATCCTCACAACCATTCAGTGAAGTAGGCAAGGCTGAGAAAGAATGACTGGCTCAAGGTTACCTATGAAGCTTTATGGATGAGAAGGGGGATTTGAACACAGACCCTAGTCTAACCCTCTCAAAATCACATCTCATAATTCAGAACATCCTATAGAAACACAATAGCAATCCTATTTGTTCTAGGCTTTGTAAAGGAGTCATATGGATACCTTTTGAATGAAAACCAAGCCAGGAAACCACTTTTATGGCAACTGTCAGGCAGAGAGCCAGCCACACAAACCCACTATTAAAAGTTAAGTGCATAGGCTGATGATACAGATCAGCCATTTAATTTTTTTTTAACGTTAAAGCCATATACACCTTGACATAGATGGCCGAGGCTAGCCTGATATCATCAGATCTTGGAAGCTAAATAAGCCCTGATTAGTAGTTGGATTGGAGACCATCAAGGAAGTCCTGGGTTGCAATGCAGAAGCAGCTAATGGCAAACTAGCTCTGAATGTCTATTGCCTTGAAAACCCATGGGTTGCCATAAGTCAGCTGTGATTTGGCAGCCCCCCCTCCAAAAAAAGCCATATGTACTGTGGTCTCCTGCCTTGCTGTGTGGGAGTAGTGCTAATATTAACTCATGCACAAGAAACCAAACAGCCAAGAAAACTTGACTTCTGCATTTCTATGTACTTAGCAGCCTCGTAAGAGCCCCGTGGCGCAGAGTGGTAAACTGCAGTACTGCAGTCCAAACTCTGCTCACGACCTGAGTTTGATCCCAACGGAAGTTGGTTTCAGGTAGCCGGCTTGAGGTTGACTCAGCCTTCCATCCTTCCAAGTTTGGTCAAATGAGTACCCAGCTTGCTGGGGGTAAAGGGAAGATGACTGGGGAAGGCACTGGCAAACCACCCTGCAAACAAAAGTCTGCCTAGAAAACGTCGGGATATGACGTCACCCCATGGGTCAGGAATGACCCGGTGCTTGCACAGGGGGCCTTTACCTTTATCTTTAGCGGCCTCTCAGTTTTTGTAGTTCCAGTGTTTAGTGGTTAGAATGTGGGGCCCAGGTTTGAATATCCACTCTATAATAGAAGCTTGCTGGGTGACTTTGGGCCAGTCACTCTCTCTCAGCCTATCCTACCTCACGGGAGGGGGGGGTTTCCCTTGTGAGAGTAAAAACAGAGGGAGAGGGAAATTACATAAACCACTTTGGGTCCTCATTGGGGAGAAAAAGGGGGTGCAAATATGTAGATTAAACAAAACTCAAGGATGATCAAGCTCTGCTGGGCTACCATGCTTCACTGGCACTTGACATTTCTCTTGGTGGGATGAAATTGTGCAGAAAGAATGGGGGTTGTTTTCCTCTTTCTTTCATGGACCACATAATGCTATGGCTGCATAATGCTACTTTTAAATGTGTATGGATCGGGTTATCCACCATACCCAATATTGTCTCCTGAGAATAAGGCAATTGAGTAGTGTGGGAAGTGTAAAAAACTATGTGTACAAAATACCAGCTTTTTCCACATTTGTCTTGAAGAGACTTTTCACACATATGAATACATTTAATATTCACAAAATATCTTGTTTGCAGCCATAGGCTGAATACACAAATAAAACAGGAAAAAAATCCTACAGATTTCTAACAAACAGAACTGAAAATCAAAACTGTAAACCTATGCACACTTATAGAGCAGCAAGTACCATTGAATTAACTGAAACATGCTTCTCCATTTGTATATTCATATCATCCATCTACCTTATGTCTAATGCTTATGTTTTGTATTTACATAACACATCATATTTGTGTAAATAAAATGCAAATATAAATTAAGGGGGGGGACTTCAGAGCAGTTTGCCTTCTGTGGTAGATTCTCTGAGTTTCATAGACATTTCTGCTCCCCTTAGTACTGTTGTCTTTTGCATCTAAAACAGTAGACAATAACTGCAAACCTATAAACACTTCCTTGGGAGTCATCCTAGGGGTGTACCACCAAGTGGGGCCTGAAGATCTCCCAAAATTACAACTGATCTCCAGCCAACACAGATCAGTTCCTCTGTAGAAAAGGGCTGCTTTGGAGGGTAGATTGTATAGCATTATACGCTGCTGTGGTTTCTTCCTCCCCCCCAAACTCTGCCCTCCCCTGTTCCACTCTCAAATCTCCAGGAATTTCCCAACCCAAAGCTGGCAACCCTAAATAGGCATCATTGAATAAAATAGGGGTTACAGTACTGCTGAGTAGACCTGCTTAGACTTGCTCCAAAGTATCTTCATCATTATTAAATGTAGAATATGTGTAAATGTTTGAGACTGGCCACAGGTGTTGCTTATATATATGCCAAGGTTTTTTAAAAAGTTTTTTTTTCCTGAACACCTGACTGTAAAAGGAAAATCTGGGCTTTGGGTGTCTGGAGATTTCATAAAGCAGATGCTTGAACTTTGTCAACAGGAGTCCATATGGTTCGCTGTTGTAAATCAGTGGACTAAATGTTTTCAAGTCAATCGAACTGACATTGGAACAGTGTTTCGCCATTAGCAACATTTCCTTTAAACAGCCGAAGATGGGGTTCAAGACCCTTCAAAGCCAGGTTAGTTTTCAAACATGCACAGACAAAACCTACTCAAACAAAATGTTAATTATGGTGGTGTCAATGTGTTAAGTGCTGTCAAGTTACTTCTGCCTTATGGCGACCCTATGAATTAATGACCTCCTATCATTAACAGCCTTGCGGACTGAGGACCGTGGCTTCCTTTATTCAGTCAATCCACCTCATGTTGAGTCTTCCTCTTTTCCTGCTGCCTTCAACTTTTTCTAGTATTGTTGTCTTTTCCAGTGACTCATGTCTTTTTGTAATGTGACCAAAGTACAATAATCTCAGTTTAGTCATTTAGCTTCTAGGGAAAGTTCAGGTTTAATTTGAACCCACTTATTTGTCTTTTTGATGTTTCACAGTATCCATAAAACTCTCCTCCAATGCTTCATTTCAAAGGAATCAACTGTCTTTCTGTCAGCTTTCTTCATTGTCCCACTTTCACCCCCATACATAGTAATCTGGAATACTATTGCATGAATTAACTTGATCTTGGTTGCCTGTGACACATCCTTACACTTAAGAATCTTTTCTAGCTCCTTCACAGCTGCCCTTCCCAGTCTCAATTTCCTTCTGATTTTTTGGTTGCAGTCTCCCTTTTGGTTTATGATGGAGCCAAGGAATAGAAAATACTGAGCAATGTCTTCATTGTCAACCTTAAAGTTGTGTAATTCCCCAGTAGTTACTACTTTTGTCTTCTGATTGCTCAGCTGTAATCCTGCTTTGGCACTTTCTGCTTCAACTTTCATTGGTAGTCATTTCAAGTCTTCACTATTTTCTGCTAGCAATGTGGTGTCATCTGCATATCTCAGATTCTTAATGTTCTTTCCACTAATTTTCACTCCACCTTCATCTAAATTTAATCTAGCTTTCTTTATAATATGTTCTGTATATAAATTGAAGAGACAGGAAGATAAAATACATCCTGACACCTTTGCCAACTGGAAACCATTCTGTTTCTCCATATTCTGTCCTAACAGGAGCCTCTGGTCCAGACTACAGGTTGCACATCAAAACAATCAGATGTTGCGGCACACCCGTTTATTTTAAAATCAACCATAACTTTTCATGATCAACACCAGGGGTCCCCAACCTTTTTCAGCCTGCAGGCATATTTGGAATGCTAACAGAAGAAGCCAACCACAAAACGGCTGCCGTGTGAGGTGAAGCCAACTACAAAATTTCAGGGAGTGAGATTATGCCTAACTCTGAAAACAACTCTTCAGCATTTCAGACAGAAGCTCTGTTTAATGGAATGCCTTTTAAAATTGATGTATTCTTTAAACATTTTTTTTTTTTTGCAAACACACAAAATAAGTATACATGTGCTAGCTAAGAACCCCTCATCTGGCTGTATCTATCTTCATTTTGCCGGCATCTGACAGACTTATGCAAAAGGGGAAAATGCTTCTTCTGGCTTCTTCTTAGCTTTAGATGAGCCCTTCTCTCTTGAGACCAGACATTTTCAGCCTGCAGTATTTCTTTTAATAATGACAGTTGGTGCTGAAGGGCTGATCAGAGCTCAGAGCATGTGGTGTGTACAGCAAGAGAAAGATTCTGGTCAGATTTTGATAGGAACATAAATTATTTCTGAAGAGTTACCAAAATATGTGTTATCAATACTCAAAATATATTGCTAAAAATAAACATGAACAAAATATTAAAAGCTCCACAATAAAGACCCACATAGTCTTTAATAACACAAAGCTAGGGTTGTCAACTGCCAGGTACTAAGAAGAATAAGGGCTCAGTGCTGTACAGATAATGGAAGAGATCCAAACAGCACTCACAAGATAATATAATAAAGAAATAAGTTTATAAAAGTGCAGGTAAGTGTAAAAGGTAACTATATATACATACAAGAATACAGAAAGATACATGTACAAGTTTTCTCATAAGAGTAGCAAGAATAGTCCAGCAAGGTGTACAATACAGCAAAGAGTATAAATGTCCGTTGGATCAGGTATATCAATATGTATTGTCTATAAAAGACTTTCCTGTGCTTCTAGGTAGCTGGACGGGAGATGTCTGAGGCAAGGGCCACAGCGAAGAGGTGCCAGGACGTGTCGTCTAGATCAGAAACACGTTTCGCATATGGCTTCATCAGCTACATGTATCTGTGTATCACAATAAATAAATATACAAGACTAATACAAGAATTTCATATCAATAAATATAACAATTTAAAAATTCAACCTTTATTATAAATAGTATAAAATATGTAATTAAGAAGGGAACTATATAGCCATCATAATAAATACTAAAAAATTATCTTACCAAAGAAGTTCATAGAATAACACCAATTTCAAACGGCACCAAAAGGATTTCTACATGGGTCTCCAAAGCGTATAATGAAACTGACAAGATGCGAGTTCAAATAGAAAGCAATGCGAGGAAATGAACTGCAGCTGGTAAATCAGTAAAGGAAAGTAACCAAGTTCCTTAAAGGAGAAAACACCTATAAAAAGCAAGAGTAATCAAGTTCATTATTAAAACCATTAGGAGACAAGGATCTCATAAGAAAAATAAGTTTTGTTTCCATTTGGTGTAGTATTTTCTGAATGTTTTGGGAATCGTGAGGGCGACCTTGATACTGCCACAGGACGCAGAACACCATGTCGCTATCTCGGTGTCCCTTATCAATAAAATGCGGAGTAAGTGGTGCCTCCAGATTTCTTGCACGAATCCTAGAACGATGTTCTGAGATTCTCGTCCTCATAGGTCTAATTGTACTGCCAGGTACTAGCTTGAGATCTCTTGCTATTACAACTGATCTCCAGCCGATAGAGATCAGTTTACTTGGAGAAAAGGGCCGCTTTGGCAATTGGACTCTATGGCATTGATGTCCCTCCCCTCCCCAACCCCCGCCCTCCTCAGGCTCTGCCCCAAAAATCTCCCAATGGTGGCGAAGAGGGACCTGGCAACCCTACACAAAGCCCATCAATAAGCAGTGTTGGGTGAAATAACAATAGTCTTAATTTTCATGTAAAGCTAAGGAGGATTGCAAGTAGATCCCCTTTTCTTCCTCCATTATAATCTGATGTCAACAGTGTGCAATCTCTCACACACAAACACATAAAAAGCCACATCATCACACATAAAAAGCCACAAAGCCTTCAGCTCTGTTGTGGTGCTCAGGATGAGGGAGGTGGGGAACTTTACACACACACACACAATTCAGGACAGACAGACAGCTTTCCTTCCAGGCGCAGGAGAGGAGGGCTTTACTCACTGCCCTCCCCCTTTGCTCCCCAGGCAGCTGCAGCAGCCATGCAGGGAAAAGCAAATGCTGGCAGGTGTGAGCGGGAATGACTTCTCTTTCCCCACATATGCTGGGCATCTTGTTCTCCCCAGTGCCACTTGGGGGGCAGGCTTGGGGTGGGAAGAGGGTCTTTTCTCTGCTTTCCCACTCTGGTTAGCCACCTTACTTTTGCCCTGGGCTGCATGAGCAATGAACATAACTTAAGAACATAAGAACGTAAGAAAGGCCCTGCTGGATCAGACCAATGCCCATCAAGTCCAGCAGTCTGTTCACACAGTGGCCAACCAGGTGCCTTTAGGAAGCCACAAACAAGACTACTGCAGCAGCACCATCCTGCCTGTGCTCCACTGCACCCAATATAATAGGCATGCTCCTCTGATACTAGAGAGAATAAGTATGCATCATGACTAGTATCCATTCTAACTAATAGCCATGAATACCCCTCTCCTCCATGAATATGTCCACTCCCCTCTTAAAGCCCTCCAAGCTGGGGACATGAGCCAGCCAGAGGTTTGGGCAAGTTCTTTATTTGATTTTTTTGCCTTCTCCCATTCAGGCTGACTGGCTTTTTCTGATGTTGCCTCCCCCACCCCTGGCCAAATGGTTGGGAAGGGAGGATAATGGCTAAGGCCTGGAACAGCTTACATTCAGAAGGGAAGCAAAGTTTTTTTCCCCATCTAAAGAGCCAATCAGACCTCTCCTGGCCCCACCCACTTCCCCAAAATGTTTGACAGGCTATGTGTTGGGGACTCTGATCCACACAGTCAACAGGTTTCCTGTAATCTATGAAACACAAGCTGATTTTCTCCTGGAATTCTCTTGTATGCTTCACAAACCAATGTAAATTTGTAATATGATCTCTACTGCCTTGTCCTTTTCTTAATCCAGCTTGAACATCAGGCATTTCTCATTCCACACAAGCTAACAGTCTTTGTTGTAATATTTTTAGTATTACTTTACTCATGCAAGAAATTAATGTGATGGTCCAATAGTTGCCATAGACTTTGACGTGTCCTTTATCAGAGCTGGAATGTAAATTGAGCATTTCCAGTCTGTGGGTCATTGTTTTGTTTTCCATAGTTGTTGGCATGCTCTTCTCAAGATTTTGATGGTCTCCATTTCTGTGGCTTGGAATAGCTCTATTACCCATCTACTCCTGGTGATTTGTTTCTCCCAATTGCTCCCAATGCAACTTTCACTTCACTTTCTAAACCTGTAGGTTCTTCTTCTAAAGTTTCTTCTTGGGAGGAATCTGTCATTCTTTCACCTTTTCTGTATTAGAGGTGTACACCAATTGTTTTCAGTATTTTTTTGGTTTGGGCTTATCAAACCTGGAAATTTCCAAAAAAAGATCCAGAAAACCCTTTTTAAAAAACATTTTCAGATTAATAACCCCCAAAATACTGAAAAATCATTGCATTATACTCCCTGACATCACTATTAGTGCAATTCTGTTTCTTCTATCTTTGTCATTTCACGAATAGGTTTGCCAGCCTCCAGGTAGTAGCTGGAGATCTCCCACTATTACAACTGATCTCCAGCCAATAGAGATCAGTTCACCTGGAGAAAATGGCCACTTTGGCAATTGAACTCTATGGCATTGAAGTCCCTCTCCTCCTCAAACCCTGCCCTCCTCAGGCTCTGCCCCAAAAACCTCCTGAGTAAAACACTTTGTAATGTTATGACTGAAAACGTCCTAATTCATTCCACTTTAGTTCATTCACTCCTAGGACTGCAATGTTTAAATGCTCCATTTCTCATTTTACAATGATGAGTTTACCTTGATTTAAACTTTTCATGTTCCATGTTCCCATTATATGGTTGAAACAGCTTTGGATTTTCCTTTTGCATCCATTCACATCTACAACTGAATGTCCTTTCAGTTTTAGTTCAGTTGTGTCATTAAGAAAAGTGCTATTCATAGTTGTCCTCAGCAATGTCCTCAGCCAGTGTGGTATAGTGGTTCATTGCGGTGAGCTCTAATCTGGGGAACTGGGTTTGATTTCTCACTCTTCCACATGAGCAGCAGACTCTAATCTGGAGAACCAGGTGTGATCCCTCACTCCTCCACATGAAGCCTGGGTGACCTTGGGCTAGGTCACAGTTTTCTCAGAACTCTCTCAACCCCACCTATCTCACAGGGTGCCTGTTGTTGTGTGTGTGGGGGGTGATTATAAATCTAAAATCAGGCATTATATTGGGGAATGCTTTGATTTTTAATACAACACTGGAATGAAAATAACTTGTGCACCAATAAATTGTGTACCAATACCATTTCTCTCAGGGAACTCAAAGTAGATGAGACAGGAAGTATCACTTTGACTGCGTCCACACCAGTATTCTGTACCAGCAGTACAGGCTTATTTTACCTCTGATATAACATAAAGCGAACGATTACATGCTCGACATCATATTGAGAAAGGTACAGTAAGAATAAAGAGATTAAGAGGATTATATAAAGGATTTACATACCAATCTCTTTTTCATAGGAATGAATATATGAGCAGGATTAGGATAGTCTTTCCTGCAATGTAAGTGAAGAAGTGGTTTATTCTGTGAAATGGGCATAAAATCCAGTGTTGTTTCAGTCAAATGTGATTATAATCTAATGAACATTAGCATAACTATCATAACAATACTGGGAATTGCTTTCCACTTCTATAATTAGGACTCCGAAATATAGAATGAAGTTCAACTGCTGTTGCTTTAAACCAGCTTTCTAGTAACCGATTGTTAATAAGGGTCTTAAATAAGGCACAGATGGCCTTTCCCTCCTTTACTTCATATTCACAACAGCCCTGTGAGGAAGGTTAGGCTGTGAGAGAATGACTGGCCCAAAGTCACCCAGCGTCATGGAAAGTGAAAATTTAAACCTGGATCTTCTCAGGCCTAATGGGACACTGGCCTATATCCAACATTGCCTCAAAAACATTAGTGCACATAATTTTTTGAAAGAATGGGTGGAGATTTTCACCAATTCCCCCTATTTTGCCTCCTGTGATGTTGATGGTCTGGGGACCCACAGCAACAAACTTTCGTGGGGTGAGTGGGCTGCAGCAACAGCAGGGAATTAAACAAAATAGTTCTCTTTCTTTAACAAACTTCTGAAAAACCTACACGCCCATAGGTTTTTGGAACTGCATGGTTGGATACAGGCCACTGTAACTACTCTGTGTCCCTGGCTGTCTTGGATGAATCATCCTGGAGTTGAGCATCATAAAAAGAGAGTAGCAGAGAGGAAATGTCTCCAGTGTGCTTAGCTATGTTGTGGGTTATTATCTCCTTCTGAAGGTCCCAATTATATTATTTAAGAAATAATTTCACTTATGTATCAAGGTTTCTGTTTTGCGTGAAAAGAATATTTCACTGAAGGGTTTTCCTTGTAATGAAATGATCACTCATGGAGCTCAAGAAACATAGCACAGAATGAAATATTCATTCATTACACACACACACACACACACACACACAGAGAGAGAGAGAGAGAGAGAGAGAGAGAGAGAGAGAGAGAGAGAGAGAGAGAGAGAGAGAGAGAGAGAGAGAGAGAGAGAGAGAGAGAGAGAGAGAAGTTTTTTTTCCCCCCAGACATAATGCTGAGAGCAAGTCCAATTGTGGGAACCACTTAGTAATTGCTCCCAGCTAATTGAAATTTCATGTTCTGGTGACGGTTGCTATTTTCCTGTGCTGTCTTGTTATACAATCTGGCGGGATCCCCAGCATAGTGCCTGTGGATGCCATGGTGCCCACCAACACCTTTTCTGGCCCTTACCAAGTGTTTTTAGGAAGTGGGTGAGGCCAGATAAAGCTTTGGCTCAGCAATAGGGTTGCCAACCTCCAGATACTAGCTGGAGATCTCCTGCTATTACAACTGATCCCCAGCCACTACAGATCAGTTCACCTGGAGAAAATGGCCACTTTGGCTATTGGACTCTATGGCATTGAAATCCTGCCCCCAAACCCTGCCCTCCTCAGTAGGGTTGCCAATTGCCTAGTAGTGGCGGGTAAACTACTGCCCATCCACCGGGCTGCCCGCCAGCCAGCTGAGGACCCGCGGGCACTGCAGGCACGCGTGTGGGTACTGCGAGCACACACGCACCGACACAGCACATGCGTCACTTTCAGTTTAACCCGAAAGTGATGCGGACGCTCTAGCACCCTCGGCTAAAACTCTATGGAAACCACAGAGTTTTGGCCCGGATAGCTAGAGCGTCCCTGTCATTTCCGGGTTAAATCGAAAGTGATGTAGGCACTTCGCGCGTGGGCATGCAAACACGCCGTGCCAGGCGTGCACGCACTTCGTGTGCTAACGCCACAGCCCCACAAAGCTCCCGCCGGTGGAGCTGCGGGGCCTGGCAAGCCTACTCCTCAGGCTCTGCCCCAAAACAAAGAAGGACCTGACAAACCTACTCAGCAAGATTGATTAGCTGTGCACGTTGTTTTTAATGTTGCTTTGGCAGCACCTGCCAGCACAGCACAAGTATCTACGCTATGTTACTGAAGTTAAGCTGTGACAATCATTTTGTGGCTGGCTCTGCCTCCTGAGGCAGGCATCTTGTGGCAGCCATTTCGTTTCTGTGGCCTCTCAGAATTCCAAATGTGCCTCCAGGCTCAGAAAGGTTGGGAACCCCCGCAATAAGGTCTCTAAAATAATTATTTTCCCTGAGTAGCTATGCTAGTTTGTTGTAGCCACAACAGGAGAATCCTTTGGTAACTTAAAGATTAGGGTCTATCTGGTAGGAAAGGTTACACAGAAAATGACCAGGTAAGGCAATTATTGAGAAGAATATTCTCATTGTGAAGCATCCATCTAGTCTGCTGTTACTCCAAGGAGCTCAGGATGATGCCCATCAGTAGTCTTCAGTTCCTAGGGCTGGAACTTCAAATGGGTCTCAGAGCCTCACTACCTGGGTTGCTAGGTCTTCAAGAAGTGACATGTTTTGGTTGGGTTTGCTGTCTTTTGATAAAACCTTAGAATTTTTGTAAATCCTAGAGCATCCTATGATATCATTTTTGGTTTTTGCTGGAAGTTATGTCATGCACAGGTATGATGCTGGTGCACCCCTCTCTGAGACTTAGCAAACCTAACTACTATACTTCTTTACAGCATATTAATCTGCCCCTTGATTTTAGTGAACATGTGCAAAGACATTTTGTACTTGCATTTCAAGTTTTGTAACACTGACTTTGGGGCTCATTTAAATGAAAAACCTTAAAGTGGTTCAAAACAGCAAAATGTAAACCATAAGCATCCTACAAGGAAAAACAAGGCTTCCATTAACTGGAGAGCACTTCAGTCAGAGTATCCTTTTCACTGGGTGTTAAGCCTGTAAGTCCACTGTTTCAATTACAAGCTTACTCAGCACAATAATGTATTACTATCTAGCCAGCCATCATTAGGCAAATACATTGCAATCGTGTTTATTCTTCACTGGAAATTTATAGGCTTAAAGAGAGATACGTGGCAGAGTGAAATACCAGTGCAAATCCCTACATCATATCTGAGATAACATGCTTAACTCCTACACCCTCCCTAGTTCTCACACATGGAACATTAAACTTTTCAACCAACGAGGCAACAAATTCATCATAGCCATTCATTGTCTGCATCAAGGTCTAAAAATCTTCAAAGGCTTTAGGTAACCATAGCTGCAATGTTAAGCCAGCTGAACTTGGTGAACTTGGTGAAGCTCACTTCCAAATAAATATGTTCAGGTTAGGCTGAAAAGTTATAGTGGGCCCAGACACACCTGCACTTATTGAGCCTCACAGTGTCTCTTTCAGCCTCCGTTGCTCAGCAACCTTTGAAAATCAATCCAGGCATGAGAAGAAGGAGCAAGTTGACACAGCAGGCCTTTAATGAGGGCCAGTCGAGGGCTACAAGTTCTACGAGTCCAAGCACCAGGTTCTGTCAATCAGACTGAAGGATCAAACGGTGGTCATTTTGTGGGCGGGAGACCCAGCCGTAAACAGAACAATGCAAAGCGAGAGCATGCCAGCAAAGTGAGACCCACTGACTAATTTTCTAAAAGTACAATCCTGAGTGGGGTTGCATCCTTCTAAATCCATACATTTTTAGTGCTGCATAATTACCGTATATACTCGTGTATAGGCCGAGTTTTTCAGCCCCCAAAAAGGGGTGAAAAATCCCAACTCGGCTTATACTCGGGTCAATACGGTAGGTGGAGGGAGGGGGGGAAACTTATCGCCGCCGCCTCCAGCGCGCCTTCCCCCGGGCCAGGAGCGACCTGCGCAGCCTCCTGCGCGCCGGGGGGGGGGGGCGCCGCCGCCAGCTGATCGCCGCCTCTCCCGGTAAGTAGGGGGTTCAGGGGCTCTTCCCCCTCCCCCCCCAGGGTGGCATTGGGGTCGGGGTGGGTCTGGAGGGCCCGGGAGGCCGGGTGGGAGGGCAACCCAGGGTTTGTATAAGCCGACCCTCGGCTTATACGCGGGGGCCTATTTTTTCCCCATTTTTGGGGTGAAATTAGGCACCTCGGCTTATACATGGGTCAGCTTATACGCGAGTATATACGGTAGTTTCCCAACAGGATGATCAGGTGCAAAGAAGGGGTACCCTTTAAAACTTCAGTCATATACACATACACAACAATGGGCCCAATTTTTCCCCAGTAAACCCGGAATAAGCCAAATACCTATACTGGTAAATACTATACTGGCTTATTTCCAGGTTTACCAAAAAATTCAGGTCCATTATAGTCCATGGGTATATTGGGTCAGGGGGTCTGATTTTATGGGGTCCGGAAGGGGTCGCCCCCTACTCCATGCATGGTAAAGTTTACAATGTTTTTCTATGGGGAATGGGGGAACCCATAAAATCGGACCTCCTGTCCCAAACTTTACCAAACATTGGGGTTGAATCAAGGAGAGTCCTTTGAAGCTATACTGTGAATTTGGTGACTCTACCTCAAAATGTTTAATTTATTTAAGAATTATATATTCCATAGTTTTAGATATCGTATCTTTTAATTCTATCTTGTAATTGATATGAATATTTTAATGACTTTGTCATATTAATAAATCTGACATTGCTAGCATCCTACAGGAAGTTGTAGAAGTCAGTATGTTTGAAGAAGAACCATCGTACACAGATGGCTAGACAGCACCCATTCTCTCAGATGGTTTAGAATCTATGCTGGAAGATAACAAATGGTTCATTTCCTATTAGCATAATGCAAATTTTCAGAATGTCACAGGCTAAAATTGCACATGAAACATTGTGAAATTGTTGAGGTTAGGCTAGCCAGGTTGTCCACTATGCCAACTCACCCTCAGCCCCAAGGTTCTCCCTGCTGCTCAAAGGTTGTGGCCAACCGTGGTTCACAAAGAAACAGCCACATTTCCCTCCTTCTCTATATACCTCCAGGAATTTCCCAACGTAGAATTGGCAACCCTAATCTGATTATTGTGATTTAAAGATATCATGGAGTGTGTGATCTTACTCATCGATGATAAACTGAAAGGCATTTTCTATTTTTGTATCTTTGTTTATCATAACACTTTTTCTTCCCCTCAAAGAACAAGAATGACTTGACAACTGGAGGTCCTGCATGTGTTTAAACCAGGGGTGGGGAACCTTTTTCCTGCCAAGGGCCATTTGCACATTTATGACATCATTCAGGGGCCATACCTGGTGTAGATCTCCCGGTGGGGGGGGAAGAGGCTAGGGTTGCCAGGTCTCCAGCCACCACCTGGAGGTTGGCAACCCCAGGGGAGGCCACACAGAGAAGGCCTGCATGGTGCCCCCATTCCCCCCTCCCAGGCGGAAGGGCAGCCAGCAGTGGGCCCGAGCAAACGAGGTGCCAGGGGGGGCGCAGCCCACAGTCGATCGGCAAGGGAGGAAGGAAAACAGAGAAAGAGGAAAAGGGAGGGAGGGAGAAAGGGAGAAAGAAATGGAGAGAGAGGGAGAAAGAAAGAAAAGGACGGAGACAAAGAAAAGGACGGAGGGAGACAAAGAAAAGGATGGAGGGAGACAAAGAGACAGAAAAAGAGGGAGAAAGAGAGAGAGAGAAAGGAGAAAGAGTGACAGAAAAAGAGGAAGAAAAGAGAGAAAAGCCTCCCCCCCACACACACACACCCGCGCATGCTGGCCCCGTGCGACTGGGCCCCAGTCTCCATGCCCTCTCCTCCGCAGAGTCCACAAAAAAAAACCCCTCGAAGCCCGATCGGCTCCTGCATGCATGCTCTGCCGCCGGGAGCCGTCAGCCTCTTTCCCCCTCCCTCTCGCTGCTCAACAGCAGACAGTCGGCGAGAGGAGGTCCAAAGGGCGCCGCAGCGCCGCTGTAAGCCAGGAACACCCTCTGGGAGGGCCGCCCTGTGCCCCACCTCTGCAGCAGGGCCCCGGAGCTCTGGAGGGCCACAAAAAATGTCCTCGGGGGCCGCATACGGCCCCCGGGCCTGAGGTTTCCCACCCCTGGTTTAAACAAAGAGACTTACTGTGTGTATTTACCTTGGGTCTGTATGGAGAACACTGTGGGAAAATAATGAATTGCATGTTTATTTCTTCCACAGATAGATTCCTAAAAGACAACTCAATACAGCGTAGGTCCACAGGTCCTCTCAGAAATACAGAATGGCCTGGGCCCCTTACAGCATTTGAGGCCCTGTACCATCAAAATAAATTAACCATCAAAATAAATAAGTAAACAAACAAACAAATACAAATGAACGGAGGTGCTTCAATACAGGTCGTTTCCCCTAGGTTTAATGCTTTTGAGAAGAGGTTATGTTTTCCCCCCCTGCTTTCCCCCCACCATCATGGTGCATTCATGCCCCTCATAGGGTTTCCCCAGCTTTCCCCCCTAAACTTGCTCAAATGTGCTTTGCTGCAGTTTGGCAAAAATCACAGCAAAGCCTGGATAGCTGCCAACTAGGTGGAAAAGTTTGGATTTTTTGTGGTCCTGCCCTTGCAGCAGGCATTTCCCCCATGGTAGCTATTTCCTCTCCATACTGCAGAGGTTTTTTTTTTTTTTTATGGCTATTTCATAAATCTGTATTGATATACCATTATACTAAAATATGCATCAGTATCTCTGAATTCCCAGGTTTAATTTTTTTTTAAGTAAGTCTATACCCTCTTTCCTTGTGGACATTTAGGGGAAAAAACCCTATCCACAACAAAACCTTATCCGCAACAAAATGGGCTAGCAATTGGATATTTTTAAAAAATGAAAGCTGGGAATTCAGGGAACCTAGTGATATTTTGGTATAATGGTACATCATTATAATGCTAATAAAGCACTGTTTTTAAAAATACATACTGTGGAAACCTGCTGTGTGTTGAAGCCCTATCTCTGCAGCACTGTGTTAACAGCTGAAGCAGCAACAGGGAAACTACACTAGCCTGTCCCTGAGAGGAAAACACTGACTACACTCCCCAAGAAAGATGGGGAGAGAGACCGAGACATAATTTGAAGATTTATTTTTCTTTTATTTAACAGATGCTCTCCTTACCATTTTTAGACCTCCTTTGAGCTTGAATCCTGGGTCAAATGTCCCTCATGGCTCTGTTTGGCCTTGCATGTGAAATTGTGGCTTGAAGTTGGCTTGGCCTATTAAATGCTCAAGTCTGAAAAGGGTACAATAATAAGCGGAGAGAAAGTGCAAGCTATTTTAGTACAGCTTCATCTATAATAAATAAATTGTAGGTAGATTTTGGGTGAGGAGTACATTGGGATCCAACGAGGTTGTTTTATGTGAGAGCTGAGGTGCCACAGAGTAGGCCTTCAATTATAAAATCAAAGTAGAACAGGAATTACAGGATCAACACCTTGCAGTGATCTTTAACCCGATGGCTTTATAGTGAAGAAATATTTCAAAAGCATCATACAGAATTAATGAAACCTACTTCTATAACAGCCTCTGCAAAGCAGTGAAGCTTGAGGCTTGTTTACAATGACTTGGCATTCTTTATTTCTTCAAGAAAAGCTTATATATATCATAGCATTAAACATTTGCTAATGTGCACTTTTATTTTACTATATTTATTAATACCTACATGCATTTTAATTATGTACTTGACTGGTATTAAGAACAGAGGCAGGTTATGGGAGTTTTTCTTCTTCAGGAAAAGACCCCTTTTATATAAACAGTATTTAAAATACTAACATTTTAAGGGTATCGTCAGTGCCCCCCACTTCAGCGCAAACCTGCCCAAATGCCCCAAAACACCTTAGGATGCCAACTAATTTGCCGGCCAATAAAGAAACTCTTCCTTGCCTGCTAGGTCCCCTCCTCACCAACTAGGGTTGCAGACTGCCAGGTAGTAGCAGGAGATCTCCTGCTAATTCAACTTATCTCCAGTCGATAGAGATCAGATCACCTGGAGAAAAATGGCCGCTTTAGCAATTGAACTCTAGGGCATTGAAGTCCCTCCCCTCCCCAAACTCCGCCCTCTTCAGCTCTGCCCCCAAAATCTCCTGCTGGTTGAGAAGAGGAACCTGGCAACCCTATCACCAACCAATGGCTGCCTCTAGGGCAGTCAAAAACCACAAGCGGGACTGCCCAGACCTCATAAGGTAGGGCACTAGGCATGGGATGCGGTCTTATGGCTACCTGCCATGCAGACTTAGAGCAGGTGGCTCAGCACCCATGGTGATGGGAAAAGCAATGAGAGAGCACTCGGCACTTATGGGATTGCACTTTACACCCACACCCACACAGGAGTGCTAAGTGCACACGCTCTGTGGCCTAGCTCTCCCACCCAAGCTACTTTGCAGGTTAGGGTTGCCAACCTCCAGGTACTAGCTGGCGATCTCCTGCTATTACAACTGATCTCCAGCCGATAGAAATCAGTCCACCTAGAGAAAATGACTGCTTTGTCAATTGCGCTCTGTGGCATTGAAGTCCCTCCCCTCTCCAAACCCTGCCCTCCTCAGGCACCGCCCCAAAAACCTCCTGCCAGTGGCGAAGAGGGACTTGGCAACCCTACTGCAGGTACTGAAGCCGCTCAGCCAGGACACAATGGCATGGACACACCATGTCCAGTAAGGAGCCCACCACACCCAGAACCCTGGTGTGGAATTGCCCCACACTGATGACCTGGGTGAGAGGGGGTGGTGTTACAGGATAGTGGTCCAGCAATTACGGTTGTCTGTGACCCTATACAGGGCAAGAATCCTCATTTTGTTATTACAGAGGCACCATCCAGGGGGTGGCGTAGGAGGACCGTCGGTCAATCTTGGCACTGGCTGGAACAGGAGGGAGCAGATGGCAACCAGTAACTTACATAAATGAAGCCAAAAGCTTTATTGAAGAAATTCAAGCAAAATTCTTAAAAACAAGGCATATGGTTCAGTGGAATCATAATGCACATAAAATAACAAATTAGCTGCTTGTTTTACTTACTTATACCTAACTGCAGCAATACTGGTTCTTGGGGCTGAAGCATAATGTTCCATACCATATATAGAGTATTTTCAGGCAGCAAGGGCAGGGAGGTGGAGGAAAGGGAATTAAAAGGAAATATTATCACTACCATATAATTATATAGAATTATAATTATATAGAAAATGCCACCCATAATCTTCTGATCTTCGCAGCCAATCACAGGGCTGTCTCCATGGAACTTTCTAAGGTAAGAGTAAGTTCCCTCTCCCGTTTCAGATTCACAGCTGAACAGTGTGAACAAATTAACAGGTTCTTGAGATTACCTTGACAAATAGCCATCCGTTGGAGGGGGTGGCTGACACCTGCAAAGCAGTCAGAGTGCTAGAAGTTGAGAGATTTAACTGGAATTTTCCTCTAAAATGGATTTTCTCTTGACAGAGGCAGCAACTAGGGTTGCTAGCCTTTCACTGACATCTCCCAGGAGCTTAGTGGAGGGAAGAACCTGGAAAGGGGGGACCATGATATATGTGGTGATATCACCACCACTCTGCAATACTCTAGGAATTCCCCTAGTCTCTATGGTAAAGGCCATGGAGATTAGGGGAAATTCCTAGAGTGACATTCATTCCATGAAGTCCCCCTCTTTTTTTCTCTCTTGTTGCTTTATTGATCAAGTGTGGGTGTTTGGGGGTGAAGGAAGAGTTTTCCAGTTGCCATTGGGCAAATGGCAACCCCAAAATAGCATAAATCTTACTTCAGTTTTCTACCAAGTATGCTCATTTGTCACAGTGGATGTTAAGAGACGGTTCCTGGTTAGCCGGGAGCCTCATTTGCCACCCGGGCCGGGGAGAAACGAAAGTTAAAAATGGGCGTCGGCTCACTTAGGCTCAGTGCTGTTAAACCACGAGGCTGCCTCATGCTGGGGCCATGTGAGCCAGGAGGCTCTGTTTCAGCCAATGGGCTGCCTCCCTGGAATTTGAAAGGACCAGTGGGGAGGCAGCTTGGGTGAGTGTGGGCGAGGCTTGGGGCGAGGATCAGGCAGCAGAGGTTTTCACTCTGGTCCTCTCTTCCCCTTTATAATCGGGGATGTGGCTGCAGGGAGCTCAGTCTGTCTCCTACTTTGTCCCACCCATCCCACCCTAGGCTTGAAGTTATTGTGGTTCTTATTGTCACAGCTTAGGCTTTTGGGCATGGGAACTGGAATCAGTTTGCTGGGGAAAGCGGCTTGCATGCCCCTTTCCTCGGGACAGGGGACCCCAATATACGTAAAGAGGTATATACCTTTAGAGGCTAAAGGGGATAGGACCAGATCGATGGTCAGGTAGCCTCTTCTCTAAGTGGTGTGGGTAAGACCTAGTGGTGAACGTCCTGGTTCTACCTGAATAGCACCATCCCTTCCCCTTGGTTACCCACAGCGGGATCGCTGTGGGTGGGTTAGTACATCCTGCTGCATTGGGGTCGGCTGATGTACCTGATTCTGCCCCCATGCTGCGCCAAGGCTATCGTAGCTGTTGTCATTAAGCTGTGGCTGCTTAATTTTCCAAATAAAGTTAATAAGTTCTCATTCCAAAAGTTAGAGTTATCAATGTTTTATTAAATGTTAATAAAAGTTTGAAAGGTTAATATTTGATGTGTTGGTAATATTTGACTGAAGGGTTCTCCAGGTTGGTCCTGGGACGGCAAAAGAACACAGAACTATTTATAATACAGCAACAAAAACAAAACTTTTAACTCAATGGTTCATTTTTACCAACACAGTAAAATCCTGGGCAGACTGCTCCACTTAAAGAAAAAAAAAAGACAAAGAAATACTTTACTAAGATTTTTCCTGCCTATCTAGGCTCAGGTTGCCAGGCCTCCTGCTGTGGCAGGTATAGTTGCCAACTTCCAGGTTAGGCATGGAGATCTCTGGAAATTACAATTGACCTTGAGAGTATAGAGATCAGTTCCCTTGGAGAAAGTAGCTGCTCTGGAAGGTGGAGTCTATGGGGCATTTTTCAAGGTAGATTTTGCTTCTGTTTTGCCACGGTCTAAGAAAAAAACATGATTTAAATGTGTTTTTTCATGGCCGCGATTTATCCCTGTCAATCTTGATGTAGTTTTGGTTTTTCAAGGGAACAAAGCACGCTGTATTTGACAACGGTTTGGTCTGTCCCTTTTGCAGGAGGCCTCCCCTTCCAACAGGCTCATTGTTTATGCCTGCCCCTAGCTCCGCCCCAACTCCGCCCAGCAGATTACCTCATGCGGTTCATCAGCCCCAGCGCAAAAAACAAGCCCCAGTCCCTCTGGTCTCCTCCATTTTTCTTCCACCCTCGCTCTGTTCTGCTTTATGAACAGTCAGATTCCAAATTGGGGGGGGGGGGGCAAGGCAGCGCTTCCCTCAAAGCTTCCCTCTATTTTCTATAGGTGTGGAACCCATTGCCCTTTAATGATAGACAGGATTGGGGGGGGGGCAGGAATTGCATCCATGTGCCCAGAGAAGTGTTTAGCTGAAAGTGGGAATGGCGGGGGGTGGGAGAGAGAGGAAAGAAGGCCCCTGGTTTGCGTGCCGGCCATGATCCGGCCACAGTGCATCGAGAGAGAGGAGGGAGATAAGAGCAGGCTGGCCGCCCCTCTTCAGAAGAGTGATGGAAGGGAGTTTTGCCTTGGGTTTTCCGCTCTCAGGATGCACATTTTTCCCATCCGAATTCTCAAAAATCCCCCCTCTCCGCTGGGGTAGAGGGGCATGGCGGGTGGGGGAAGAAAAAAGAAGGCCCCTGGTTTGCGCGCCGGCCATGATCTGGCCACAGTGCATCGAGAGAGAGGAGGGAGACCCAGAGCAGGCTGGCCGCCCCTCTTCAGAAGAGTGATGGGAGGGAGTTTTGCCTTGGGTTTTCCGCTCTCAGGATGCACATTTTTCCCATCTGAATTCTCAAAAATTCCCCATCCCCGCTGGGGTAGAGGGGCCAACAGCCCCTTCCCTTGAACATCCCCCCCACGGGTCCAGCTTCCCTAGACCGAGCTGCCACCACCACCACCCCCAGCGCGCGAGGAGCACATGGCGTGGCCCCGTCGGTCTCCCCCTGGAGCCGTCCGTCCGACATCCCCCTGGGCTTGGAGGTGTGGGCCCAGCTCCAAGGCCCATCCCAGGCGAGGGGCGGGGAAGGCGTGCCACCTGCCCGCCAGCCTCCAGGACGGAGGGAGAGAAGTGCCAGGACTCTAGGCAGGCAGGCAGGCAGGCAGCAATCACCAAGCGCGAAACTCCCCCAGCCAATCACCGTTCTTGGGGGAGGAGAAAGGAGATGTCACGGGGAGGGACAGTGGAACCGAAGCAAACATTTTTTCATGGGCATCCGAGCAACAAAACGCGCTTCTACTGGAAAGTACGGCTCAGAAGTGGTTTGGTTTGCAGCTGACATAACGCGGCTTTTATACCTCTATCAGGGAAAAGCCGGATCTGCAGTGAATGACCAAAATTTGACTCCGACACAAATCAGCGTCGAAACAGCAGCAAATCTCCGTAAAAAATTCCCCTATGACATTATACCCAAGTGAGGTCCCTGTCTTCTCTCAACTCTTCCCTTCCCAGGTTTCACCCCAAAATATCCAGGAATTTTCTAACCTGGAGGTCACAACCCTAGTGGTGGGCAGTAGAGTATCTACTATGAAACTAATGAAGCTTAAGCTTCAGGGCTTTTAATGAGTGAATTTTTCAACAAAATCAATGGAGGGTTTTTTTAGTGTTTGTTATTAAAATAAGGCTATTTTAGTGACAGAATCATAAGCCAATGGGTTGAAGTACTTAATATTGATCTTAGAATATACTCTAATACCCATTTTATATGGCCTCAAAATGTCCCTGTAATTGGTCAAATTTCAAAATTTTCTCAGGGACTTGAAGCGACTGAACCCCCAACTGAGCTTGTTGAGCTTGACAGAATCTATTCATCACCTACCAGCTGGCAGCTGGATCCTCAAATCCTTCATTGGTGCATGGCTTAATAGTTCTATAGCTCAGCCCTTAGGCTAGAGCCAATCGGAACCATAAAAATACATCTGAATTCTCAATTCAGGCTGCACTTGTCTCGCTTGTGCATTTTAACACCAATCAGATTTTCACCTCTTTATCCTAACGAGCCCCCTCTGATGATCTTCTACCTCTTTATTAGGGAATGAACCAATACATCTGTCATAGACCAACCCCAATGAAGAAGATAACAACGGTTACCCAGACCTCGTTGTTGGTAAGAAGGGGCTCACTGTAAGGGTCATTTTCACGGACTCCACCTCACCACCCTGTTCTCTGCTATTTGGGCCTCAAGATCCTTGCAAGGGCAGCAAAGCCCTTTGGACCTTGTTGGATGTTGACCTATTGTTGCTGGCTTCAAAGGGCCCCCCATGACAATTCAGGTCCCAAAAATGTAGGTATGCCACTGGTGGTGGGAGACCTCTTACTGGCAACCCTTGTTGCCTGTGGCCTCTTGGAGTCGTGGCAGGATTTTTTTTTTTTTTTAGAAAAAGCTGGTGTCATTCATAGCATGACATAGGTGTGCCAGGTACCCCATGGCACCAATGAAGGGTACTGTGTACTTACTAGAACAAAGAGAGGCTTAGGCTGGCATCACCAGTGAAGTGGTGACATCATTTCCAGCACACAATAAAAGAGACATCACCACTTCACCAGCAACATAGGGACCCTCTGGTATTTTGGCAAAAACTCTATGGTAGCAGTCATTTTTACCATAGAGTTTTTGCCCAAATACCAGAGTGTCCCTGCATCGCCGGCCATATGATTATGTCAGTTCCACTGCATGATGGAAGCGATATCACCATGTTGCTGGGAACACAGGCCTAGGCCTTCTTTTGCTGCTGCTCAGTTCCTCACTGACCAGCTGATCGGCACCTGGGGGAGAGGGTTAATTGACTCCCAACAGGCTTGCAGTTTCTGCCCACATTTCTTCCAGGCAATGCAGATACAAATTGCTTACATATTTTCCGTTGTCTCTATGCAATGGAAATAGCTAGAGAGGGTTGCCAGCCTCCTGGTGGTGGCAGAAAATCTCCCGGGATTACAATTGATCTCCAGGCGAGAGAGATTAGTTCCCCTGGAGAAAATGCCTGCTTTGGAAGGTGGTCTCTGTGGCATTATTCCTTGCTGAAGTCCTTCCCCTCCTCAAATGTCACCCCAAATTCTACACCCGAAATCTCCAGAAATTTCCCAACCCAGTGCCAGCAACCCTAAATAAAACCCACTTTGGCTTCAGAAGGCAAATGAATGTTTTAATGCTTTCACACATCTAAAGGAAAAACACTGTCCTCCCACAGTTTTGTGTGTGTGTGTTAAGTGCCGTCAAGTCACTTCCGCCTTATGTTGGCCCTGTGAATTAATGTCCTCCCAAATGTTCTATTTTTAACAGCCTTGCTCAGGTCTTGCAGACTGAAGACCATGGCTTCTTTTATAGAGTCAACCCACCACATTTCAATTAATGAAGTCTTAATCTATGTTTTCCAAAACCTATTTTGATTCTTTTGTTGCTGATGTTGTTCTTTATCCTTTAGTTGTGTGAAACATAAAAAAACAGTTAGCCTTCAAAAGCCAAAAGAGGTTTAAAGAGCCTGTATGAAAGGGACCTTTTCTTAAAAATAACAACTGATAATTCAGTGGAAGGGGTATGATACTTTTCTGGATGGTCTTGTCCCCAAATGATCCTCTCCGTTGAGAACCATGAATCTTGCCCAATAGTGCTCTCAGACTAGGAAAAACTTTGGCCAATCTTTCACATCCCATCCTTCTTCCAAGGCTCTTAAGGCAGCATATGTGGCTGTCCCGTCCTCCACTGTGTCCTTGCAATAACTCTGTGTGTGAGATAGGGTTGCCAACTTCAGGTTGGGAAATTCCTGGAGATTTGAGGCTGCAGCCTGTAGAAGAGGGGGTTTGGGAGGGGAGGGACCTTGGTGGGATATTATGCAATAGAGTCCACCCTCCAAAGCAGCCATTTTCTCCAGAGGAATTGATTTCAATTGTGATTGCTGGAGATCTCCAGGCCCTACCTGGAGGTTGGTAAATCCAAAGAGAATAATTGGTTTAGGCATTACAGTTCTTGGAAACTACTGTTTGCTCCATTGTAACAAACCTGCAAGCAATAATGTGAAGCAAGCTATACCCAAGATAACCTTTAGGAATAGGGGTTTATAAGAATAAGGGGCTTTGACTCTCCAACAGTCTTAATCAGAAGCAAGGAAATAATCATGACGCAGTGTTAAAAAATACTATACAGCACATCATCATAGTTAGTCCAGTATTTATTAGGCTACAAGGTCTGTAATGAAAATAAATAATCTTAAATCAATATCTATGAATAAATAATAAACTCCAGCTACTTAAAGGGTCTGTATTTTAAAATTCTTATTTGCTCTTTTACATGCAGATAATGGGTACCTACATTAAAGTATTGAAAAACAATCAATGATGTTTCGGTGAAAAGGATGTAACCTTGTTGGTCTCAAGCTTTTCAAATCATTTGCAAGTGCGTATTGGAGAAATGTAAACTGCTTCATGTTTTTGCACTGATTTCATTTATAGATATTGTAGGTGTGCAGTGTGTGTGTGTGTTACGTGCCATCAAGTAAGCTTCCGACTCATGGCGACCCTATGAATGAAAGTCCTCCAAAATGTCCTATCTTTGACAGTAGCATACAGACAGGCGTGCAGAAGGCCCTCACTTTCAAATGTAATATAATTTTGTTTCCAGTGTAATGCAGTAGAAACTCGAGTACGTTTGGAATCAGTTCCATACAGTCAGCTTCCTGTCTTTAATTTGAATGATTTCATATCATCTATGTTGGCTCATATCCTAAGATTAGAATCTATCTTGAATCTCTCAACCTCTGTAGAGATAACAATCCAGTCCAACCCACATAAGATTCAATCCCCAACTTATTACTATAGAGTTGTTATCATTGTATGATCATATTGGATGGCTGAAGGTTTAACACAGAAACAACTGCTGGGAGTTCCCCGCTGAATCTAGGGAAAGTGCTTGACCAGCAATGCTCTATTCCTGATGAAAGCTTCCATTCAGTAGTTTATTTACAACATTTATATCCCAATAAGGGCCACCAAGGCAGCTAAACAAAATAAAAATACACTTTAAAATCAATTAGAGACCAGAGCTAAAATACACACACACACACACACACACACATATACACATTTAAAACACAAGACAGCAAATTAAACATAAGACAGGAAGAAGAGATCATTGAGGGAACACAAAGTGATAGAGGGAGACAGAAAAATATCCCTGGGGAGGGAGTTCCTTAATTTTGGTGACACAACTGAGAACAACCTCTTTCAGGTTGCCACCTCTCTAGCCTCAGAATATTTACTGCTGTTTCACCTTAAAAAGTATGGGTACAGCAAAGCTGGTTAGAACTATCTATTTCTTCCGAGGTTGTATGGAATGTGAATAGTGTCCTTTGTAACTGTCATTCAAATACAGGATACTTGCTACCTCAAACACATAATGGAGGCATAGGATTGCCAACCTCCAGGTGGTAGCTGGAGATCTCCTGCTATTACAATTGATCTCCAGCTGATAGAGATCAGTTCACCTGGAGAAAATGGCCACTTTGCCAATTGGACTCTATGGCATTGGAGTCCCTCCCCCTCCCCAAACCCTGCCCTCCTCAGGCTCCACCCCTAAAATCTCCTGCCGGTGGCAAAGAGAGACTTGGCAATCCTATTGAGGCAACACAGAGAATAATGAAACACACAGCATATGCAAACAGAGCAGCAATACACAATTGTAATGCTGAAACTAATGTGTGAATAAACTGCAGCTCAGCAAAAATGCACCAAAACTGGGAAGCGTCTCTGCAAGAAAGGTGGGGGATAAATGAAGTAAATAAAGAAATACCGAACAGGGTCTTAAGGCAATCACTGAGAGCCAGCTTTACATGGTGATGGGAGATCTGTGGGTGGATTCTCTTATGTTTTATTTTATTTTTTAAAAACAAAACTTTACAATGCAGGTGCATGAAGCCTGATACAAATTGGAACCAAGACACCAGGAGATAAATATCTTTAATTTATTTATTCATCTAGATATTTATATCCTGTTTTTCTCCCCAATGCAATCCAAAGTGTCTTGTACCATCATTCTCATCATAAAAGACATCTTTTAATGTGTAGAGAGGGAAATATTTTGATATTTTATTTGGGTTTTGATATTTTATTCTGGTTTTAACTGGTAATGTTTTTTTACTATTATTATAAGCTGCCTTGAACCATGAGGAAAGGCAGGATATAAATGTTTGAATAAATACATAAATATTCTTCCCTACTCCTTTTCATCCACATAACAACAGCACTGTGAGTCACCCCAGTGTGGTTCCATAACAGAGTGGAGATTTCAACTTGGCTGTCCCAGTCCAGCACTCTCCAGTACTTCATGCTGTTTTTTTTGGGTGGTCACAACATTGCCTAGAGGGGCTGTTATTTTTCCCATAGGAGGAACTATACCAACCCATGGCCTCAGCTAGAAACTTACAGGGGAGAAAGGTCAAACCACAGTTGCCCAAATCAAATTCCAGTATCCAGCAATAACTGAAAGCTACACATAGAAATGAAAGGTAATGCATGCCTATGTTTTGTTAACCAGTTTGAGGCTCCCGAACTGTATAAGGATCCCCTTCGACACTGTATAATTTCACACGCTAAAACGTTTCATGAGAAGATGAACCATTTTTGAACAGCTTGTGTGCTTTAGAATGACTAACTAATTGCCATGTGAAAAATTACAGCATTTCTGATATTCTGCTAATTATCACTTCTGGGCTATTTTCATTAAAAATGATTCTCATAATTTATTAAAATAACTTCTCTAATTGCAGTCATGCATTAGTAATTGCAAATTTTAGGTTTTTATTCATTAAATTGGAGCTGTTGAGAGAATGATGGAAAAGGAATATGGCTGCATGGGTATGGGGTGGTGGCAGCACAGGTGAAAATGAAAACATTAAACTCCTACAATTGATTGGAATGTCTGTGCTCAAGTATCAGGCACTTGGCTACGATATCATCACTGTTTGGAGAGAATACCCTAGTGGTAGCATTCAGGAATGCTCTACGATATTTTGGAGAATATAGTTTTCACTGTGAATTACAATTTTTCAGAATAATTGTTTTCTTCCAAATCATTTGTATTAATAATATTTGGGATTGGGAGTTAGCATCATTTACCTGAATATTAGATATATTTTGTCTCACTTAAAACACAATTAATATACTTCCACTCCATTCAGCAGATGTTGAAGCTTTGCCTAGGGGGAGTAGAGTTTGGGGAGGATGTGATGTCAACTTCCAGGTGACAATAAAATAATGTCCCCAGATCTCTATGATAAAGAACACAGAGATGAGGGGAAATTCTTAGAGCATCACATAGAAGTCATCCCCCCCCCCCCCCGCAATCTTCAATTTCTAAAGGACTGGAGATTGGGTGCCGAGGGCAGGGAATTCCCTGCAGGTCCTGCAATGCTTGAAACTAGTGGAAGGAGCTACAGTGGGAGCCTAACCACATAATATGTTATTTCTTGGTCCTTCCCTGACTTTATCCTGGGGATGGTCATGCAGATATTATGCTGGAAGTTTAGGAGAAAACTTGGATTCCCAGTTGTTCAGGGACTCAATAATTTTCCTGTCATTTTGTTGGCTTCTTTCCTTGATGCTTCTTCTTTGCTTTAAGAAATTCCTTTAAGAAATTCCTAAATCCACACAAAAGTCAGAGATTGTACTGCACAGATCCCTCCCATCCTACCTAATGGGCAATTACCAGTCAGTATCCAGAAGGTACACCTTTTCATGCCCCAGGAAAGGGTCTTTGTTCCTTTTAACATACCATAGCAGACAGGAATCTAGGCAGAAAAAAACTTATTTGCAAACTTTTGCCTACCTAGAAAGGTAGTTTTAGTTTAATCACTGATCATTTATAGAGTATAAATTCAACATTTACATATTGCAAATTTTTACCCAGTTACCTGAGAAGTATCACTTTACCACACATAGACACACACTTCTCTCCCCCTCCCTTTTGCAGTCTGATAGAGATCCATGATGTTTGTCTTGTTTGCTTTGGCCCACTTTCATTCAATCTCGTGCAAGCCCTACTTAGCTGAGAAGCTATTTCACCTTCCACTTCATAATGATAGACAAGAGGAGGATAAGATTCCTCCTGTAATCTGAAAGCTAGTAGGAGGCTCAGCTGAATACAGTTTTGGGAGTTCTTGTGCAAGATAATGCTGCTATACACACAGAGATGTACACACAAAGCAAAAAATCTGCAGCCCATTGTTGTGGTTTCCATTCAAATGTAACCAGGCTTACTAGAGAGCTGGGAGGATCCAATTCATGAATTAACCTAGAGTGCAGAACTAAAGGCATAAGCGCATGAATAAGCCCAAAGTAATATCTTTTCTGTAAACAGCACAGGATAGTCTACAACAATGGGATTCACACATGGCTGCTGTTTTCTATATTAAGAATTAACAGACAGGATCACATTGGTGCAGTGGAATAATCAAGAACATAAACTGCATATCTAGGCCAAGTCTTGCCTCAGTCAAAACTCCATGTACTTAGGGAAGTATTGTTCTTTCAGCTGCAGACCCATGTAAACATATGAGGCTGTTTTATACTGAAATCGTCTATTGGCCTGTCAGGGTCAGTACTGTTTCATGGTCACAGCTCTCCAGGGTCTTAGGTAGAGGGCTTTCACCTCACCTACTACCTGATAATTTTTAAAGTAGAGATGCGAGGGATTGAACCTGGCAGCTTCTGTATGCAAAGCAGATTCTCTGCCACTGAGCCATGGCCTCTCCCATCTTCATGACTTATCTTCAGTATGGTACTCTATCTATCCACCTATCACATTTTTATCTCACCCATCCACCGAGGAGCTCAGGTATACATGATTTTCTTTTTTCAATTTAGGAAAATTCAGCTGAGGAACTGTGACTGGTCTAAGGTCGCTCAGTGAGTTTCATGGTTGACTTCCCTTGCAGTTCGAACACACATGCACAAGCAGAAAACACAGCTTGCACAAACAGAGGTAGGATCCAATCGGAGGGATGTAAAATTCTTTGAATACTCCAAGAAAAAGAGCCTGCTTTCAAGTTGCAACCAAGTCATGGCAACTCCATCCACAGGGTGTTCCAGGCAAGAGACAAGTAGACGTGGTTTGCCACTGCCTTCCTCTGCATAGCAACACTAGTGTTTTTTGGTGGTCTCTCATCCCAGTACTAACCATGGCTAATCCTACTTATCTCCCAAGCTCTGATGAGCTCCAGCTAAGCTGGGATATTCAGGCTTCTATGAATACTCCAGCATGATACATAAATGCCCAGTATTGTTATTATAGAGTCATAGTTTCCCCATACACACATACACCCACCAAACAGCAATGAGAATTTCTACCTATCCCTTCTTCCATTGTTGACTCTTCAAGGATTTTGGGGGACAAGTGGAATCATTGAACTCACAGGCCCAATCCCATCACCTACAGAGATTATGCTGCTTTCTTACCACCAGTGGTTCTCCCCAAGTACATTTGCTTTGTACAAATCATGGGGCTACATATCACCTCACTTGGGTTTTAGCTAAACCCCTCACAATAATGTCATAAAAGACTAGATGTATAATCTCCACAGAGACTTTCTTCCATCATCATTGTGCATGAAAGATACAGCTGTTTTATGTTAGTGTGCAATACAACACGCATTAGGGCACTGAAGAAACATCAGGTACCAAAAATGTTCTTTGTTTTCTAAACCACATCTAAAATTGGAAGCAAATTGGAATGAGTAGGAGGGCTGTTCTTAAATCTGTAATACTGGATGAAAAGATTGATTGAAGAAAGAGTATTAACATAATATTTTAACAAACAGCATGGAAAGAAAAAAGAGAGACTATGAACACTAGTACTAAAAGAATGTGACAATGTCAGGATAATGTTAGCAAATGCAACAGAAGCAGTGCTCCAGTTTTGCAAGGACGTTACTACAGTGAGCAACCCCTTCTATGACTTGCAGTCCTGAACATGTTAGAAAGCCATTCACATCTAAAAGTTTTCAAAGCTCAATTGTTTAGGAATACTAGCATTCAGTTAATGGGTGAATTGCATTGGTAAATCACTAGTCACTGAATTCTTATCATTATCATTGTTGTGATTATGGATCTGTGGTTGCTTTGGGTGTTTATGATTTTGCAATTATTATTTTCAATACCCACCTTGGCTCCATGGCTGGAGAGAGCAGGACTAAATATACTTTAAATAAAGTGTTTTCTATAAAACTCCAAAAAGCTAAATTTGGAATACCAGAATATAATGATCTAATTCATTGTGTATCCTCCATTTAGCATGTTAGGTGATACAGCATATAGTGCTGGAGGGGCTCCAGGGGTTCTTGGATGACACATCTGCCTTTGAGCTATTTTAACTACAGGCCTATGTTTGGAACTGAAAAAGCTTTAGTTGCACTGGTAGAAAATCTTTGTTTTAAACTGGACAGGGGACAGTACTCTATGTCAATACTGTTGGATCTATCTATACTGTTGGGCCTTTAACAAAACTGACCACTTCATTCTTATTCATTGGTTGGAATAAGGAGTTGGTGTTAACTCTTTGGTTTGATCTTTTTTGTCTGATCTGACAAAAAGAATTTCCACCCTCTAGAATCAACTTCAGAATCAACTAGTGCAGGGGTCGGCAAACTCATTAGTCAAAAGAGCCAAATTTCAACAGTACAACGATTGAGATTTCTTTTGAGAGCCAAATTTCTAAAACTTAAACTATATAGGTAGGTACACTGTTTATTAACTTAATAAACTTTAGTTAAAGTTTTACGTCTTAATTAAGCTATAGGTACACTGAATAAAACTTGATAGCATACTTAATAGTGATCTTATTTATTGATAAAAATTAAATTGTAAGTCCCTGCCATTTCCCTCTCCCCGTACGGAGTCCTCGTCTGGAGGCCTGGTCTACCGCCATAAAAGCCTATTGGTAGACCTGGCCTCCGGCGGAGTCCCATTGGGAGGCCAGGTATACCCATTGGCTTTCTTGGCAGTAGACCTGGCCTCCCGAGGCCCATAGAAGCCAATTGGTAGACCTGGCCTCTGAAGGGGGCTTTTTCCCCTCCTCCGAGTCCAGGTCTACCGCCAAGAAAGCCAGTGGGTAGACATGGCCTCCCAATGGGACTCAGCTGGAGGCCAGGTCTACCAAAGGAAGCCTGCCCCGCCCAACAGCTGATAGGCAGGCGGGGGGGGCAGGAACCACCGAGCCACCCGCCCAGCAATCGCGCGGCTAGAGGGGAGGGGAGGCTTTAGCTTCCCAACCATTGAGGCCAAGGGAAAGGGGGACCTGGCCATTCTCCATGGCGGCGGGGGGGGGGAGAGAGACAGCACGCCCGCTCGCCTGTTCTCTCTTTCTCTCTCTTTCTCTCTCTCTCTCTCTCTCTCTCTCTGGCGCGCCGGCTCCACAGTCTGGCTGCCAGCACGAGCGGGCGCGAGAGCAGGGGCTCCAAACCAAGTTCGGACAGCCACACTCAATGGGCCAAAAAGCCGCATGCGGCTCGGGAGCCACAGTTTGCAGACCCCTGAACTAGTGGGATTTGTCCTATTGAGTGCCACAGGGTTCTCTCACCCATGCTCTTCAATATGTACATGAGGTCTCTAAATGAGATCATCTGGAACTCTGGGGTTGGGTGTCATCAATATGACACCTAGCTTTCTATTGCATTATCCAAGTCTTCAGATGCATCCATTTGGGCTCAGAACCAGTGCTTTGAGGCAGTGGTCAGGTGGCTAAGGCGGAACAAGTTGAAGCTGTCCAGACAAGACAAATGTGATGCTGGAAAGACTGCTGTTTGAAAGGGACTGGATCTATTTGTATTGAATGGAGTGTTACCCAAACAGATCTGTGCATCAGGCCCATAATGTGCAAAGTATCCTTTACACATGTAGAGTCAGACTGCATCACTGAGGTAAATATTTTTTATGTTCAAACAGTCTGGTGCATCCTAATTTGGCGCCCTCTGATTAGGTACAAAAAAAAGAGACAGAGGATCTCAGCAAGAAATAATGTTTATTTCCCTAATCAGATACAAGGGTAGCAAGATGAATGCAAGGGACAGCAAAAACATGAAACAATGCTGTAATATTGAAACACAGTCCTCACATTGGTTCCAATAGCACTTTAAAGACCAACAACTGTCAGTGCATAAGCTTTTGAGAGTCAAAGCTCCCTTTGTCAGGGATGTCCATTCCTGCTTGTATCTGATGAAGAAAGTGTTGACTCACAAAAGCTTATAGCCTGGAAATCTTGTTGGTCTCAAATGTGCTACTAGACTCAAATCTAGCTCTTCTATGGCACACCAATACAGCTATCCTCCTGAAACAGTCCTAGCAATGTTACCCTTGGTTGTTGCCTGATGGGTGAATGGGTACTCTGATGGGAAATAAAGAGTGAAAAGAAAAAAACACATTTTACTTTTGTCCTGAAGAGAAGAGTCTGTGGGACTGAGATCTGTCAGCACTGGCAGTGCCGGATTTACATATAAGCTAAACAAGCTATAGCTTAGGGACCCACTCTCTTGGGCCCCCCAAAAAATTTTAAAGGAAAAAAACTGGATGTACATTTCCAAAATATAAGTTAAAAAACAAATAAAATAAAACCTACATGCAGCAACAGTGTTTTGTGTTGTGTAGACTCTTATGATGTAAGTAATGGGCCCCGCCTGCTAGCCTGCTCCCTAAAATATCACTGGTTTGCTCATTTCTATATATACATATTTTGTTATGTGCAAATGGCTTTAGATACCTATTAGGTCCATCAATTACCATATAGTATATATTCAACACAAAAAGCAGCGACAATTTGTTGTTGACAAAGGGCAGCTGGACATATAAAGGGCCCTATTACCTTCAATAGCTTAGGGCCTCATCAAACCTAAATCCGGCCCTGGTCAGCAGTCTGATGAAAAGTTCTAATGAGCTCAAACGCTTGCACAATGTTCTGTGCCAAATGGTTGGTTCTAATAAAAGGTATTACATAGATTTTGTTTTTGGTTTTGGATTTTACACAGACCACTATGACTGTACAACATTTTATAAGCAACCAACCACTAGCAGAAGGTGATGATGGACAAATTTCCTCTATTTCCCTTCCTCTAGCAGTCCCTTTTGAGGTTCGGTAAACTAAGCCCTAGATTCACAGAAAAAATCCAGATAAGTTAGAGACTGCAACCAAAAAGGGGGGAAATTGTCCCCCCCCCCCATGTCTTTTGTGAGCAAAGCTGAAAATGGAATTCTAAGTAGATCATGTCTACTTTGGCCTTACAAGACATACCAATGCAAGTTAATCAGTAGAGCTGGGAAAAATACACACTTGGATAAGGACTTTAAAAATTACTGACATTTTTCAGACTGTTCAGGGGATTTAAGTACAATGAATGTAATGACAGACCCTCAACAATATGACAGAACTTTAAGAATAGCAACATAATTGTGACATGATAATTACTGAAGATTACTAGCAATGTGTTTTCAATCTTATGACATAGTGGAATCATAAAAATACCTTTTCACGAATAGATTGCTGCCAGAACATTTTCCATTTTACTCAAGCAAAAGAAGAAGGGGGGGGGGGAATCCAACAATGTAAGAAAAAGGGATAATCCAGTAGTTATGTAGAAATGGGAAAATGCTTATCTAATAAATTGTAGCTCTATCTGCTTACCTGTATGTCAAATTTTGCCTTCTGTGTTTTCCAATAAGAACTCTGTTTTTTCATATTTGTATCGATCCTTAAAATATACAAGGTTGGATCCAGCCAGCTTTTCCACTCAGAATTCCATGAAGCAGGCCAACAACAAGGCTGGGCGAACAAGTTCAGGTACAAAACTAGCAGCAGAATTGGTGGGCTTTGAAGTCCTCTTTGTAAAGCTTTGGGAAGGATGAGGTTGGCATTAGATGCAGAGTGTGGGGTACTGAAGGTAGACAGAGGGTTCTTAGGGGAATACCAAGACCGGGGAATGCTTCTGGCTATTCTAACAAAGACTGAGTAGCAGCTTGATAATATTTCCCTAGGCTTGGGATTTTGCTGAGTTAGGCTGGTTGAGGAGAAGAGTTCTATAGCTTTAGGTTATTAATGAGCAAATTTGAGTCAATCAGCCTAGGTTGAGAAGGAGATTCTGGAGGCTGAGGACAATATTCATGTGCTCTTTGGAACATTCCGGCAGGTGGACTACTAATTTTGAGAGCTTCCAGAGAAATCCCTGCTAATTCAGGGGCCCCATTTTGATATCAAGCTGGATCCAGGCCTCTAGCAGTTATACCAGAGGGTATTTGGGGGGTGCACGTGCACAATACAGGGGTCCTTGTGGGGGATATCATCACTCCCTTGAAACAGTCTTCCCTCGATTTTGCCTTCTATCACTGTTATTCGGAGGTTAACTATCTCTGGATGTGAAGGTTCCCTTTAATCCTTATGGCTAGTAGCCACTGATGGGTCTCTCCTATATGAATCTGCCTAATCTTTTTTTAAAGCTATTTATGCTTGTGGCCACTACATTCTCTGGCAGTGAATTCCACAATTTAGTCACAAGTCCCTGAACAACAACAAAGGCCACACATAGCTGAAAAATAATTCTTATTGATTTCAGTAGGATTTTGGATCACAACCTGAATGCAGGATCTCAGCTCCTCGTGCATTCTGAGTTTCAGAGTCCCTTTAAGAAAGTTTCTGAAACTAATCTGCATCGAATTAGCGTGTTCCCTCTACTTTATGGGTGTCAAACTTTAAAGCCCGTGCCTCATGCCCTCGTCCTAGTGATAATGGGCTGGAAGCTATTAGATTCGCTGCTTAAGTTGGAGTAGAGGGTTTGATTTCTGTTTTAAAACAAATTGATATTTAACCTTTACAGCTATTCAGGGCCCCCAAATGCTGACAGTTGCATTTGTCCCACGTCGGCTGAATTTTAAGCAAACCAGCTTTTTATGATCGCTCTTTATTAGTGCAGTTACACTGACCTCCACATGACACTTGTGGAAATGCAGGCTCACTGGGACACAGAAGGAAGAACAACATCAAGGGTCGGGTTTATTTATTTATTTATCAAAGAGATTGTTCAGAAATACTGCACCGAAGTTTGTGAATTTGCTAGCCATGAAGTCTAACGGGTTTTTATTTTTTCATCTTAACAGATTCTGAGTGGCAGAAAAAAGATCTTTTCCTTCTATTCGGTATGAAATAGTGATAATGAGGATGTGTCCATTCAAGCGGTGATCAAACAGACTGGGTTAAATGGAAGGATGGAATTATTAACATTCCAGTCTGTTCTTGTATAAATAAAAGGGAGGATTTCAAATGTCTGCTTCCTGCTGTTTGACACCCAAATTCCCTTTTTGATTTCACTTCTCCCTGGTGCAAATTGAACCTCTGAGTCTTTCCATTTTCGGTTTCCTCACACTGATCCTCCCCCCCCCCCCCCGTAAATTTATTCATTTTCATCATTCTCTGTGCATTAGTAAATCAGCATGCAACATTACTTATATATTATACGTTTAAATTATGCATTGTACATATAAGTACCATATGGATTGCATAATAAACCATATAGCACATATCTGAAGAAGTGAGATGTGGCTCACAAAAGCTCATATCCTGCTAGAAATTTTGTTAGTTTTTAAGATGCTACTGGACTCTTGCTCTTTTCTACTTACAGCACATGTTCAGGATACAAATGGATGTATGAAATCAATGGCTAAACATGGGGAGCTGAAAACACTGAGAAAAATACACAAACTTGAAAAGCAACAGAATAGGAAACATTTGCTGATCCCCAACCAATGACCACATCCTCACTTTATATGTCAGAACTACAGAGACCACTTTGGACCACAGCAGACACCAATATAACAAATAAGAGTAGTTTATGGGCCTAAATCAGTGCCTCCCTCCTTTTGATAGTGGAGACACACATTTGGAATCTACCTTTCTAATCATAGATAAAGTTAAAGGATATAACAGTGGAATGAATACATGCTCAGAACCCACTTTCTGTAATTCTGTATGTCACTGATCCAGCCATGACTTCCCAGTAAAGAAGAGACAAACCTGAGTAAAGATTCATACAGAGACACAGTGACTAACATTTTTGAAGGGTGGAGAATTCTCCTCCATCTCTCTGTTGGTCATTACTCAATGGTATGAGCACACTAGGGTGGGAAGGCAGCATGGTGTAGCTTGGACTCATCAGATCTCGGAAACTAAGCATGGTTGGCAAACCACCTCTGCTTTTCACTTGCCTTGAAAACTTCTTGCTGGGGCTGTCATAAGTCATCTGCGCTTGACCGCACTTTACACACACACATGAACACAGTTATTGTAGAGATAAAGCAGTGAAGCCCTGACTGGAAGGCCAAACAACAAATCATGCAGAGAGGCAGCAAGCAGCTTTTTCTGAATATGGATCATTTGGGCTCATTCCCATTATTTATTTAATTTCAGTTTGAGAATAATTGGTCTAAGTGTATGGAAACCTTTGAGTTAACACAGACCTTTTCATCTGTTAGGCTAGTCGGTTTGACCGAAATTATGATCTGGAACAAGGAGTCGATTTCAACTCAAAATTTCCCATTTTGTTTTTGCTTCTCTCTTGTGCACCCCAAACCTTTTTTATGCCATTTTCTGCTTCTTCGCAGTAATTTCCCCTGGTAAAGTTAGGTACTATAATGAGGCTTTTGTATCAGTTGCATATAAGTGGCACATAAATGGTGCAAAATGCAGTTAAAGTGGCATAAGCAAAGGATTAGGGAACACCAGCAACAACAAAAAATGCTTATAACTTCCAAACATACCACAAAAAGAAACAAAATGGTACAGAGAATACATTTCTGGCACTAACTAAAAGTATATTTTCCCAATATTTTCCCCACCAGAGCCATGCTGACCTGCTCTGAAATGCAGCATTTTTTGTACAAGCTGCCATTTTGCAACTGGCTCCACTCATTAAGCTGCCATTTTGCAACTGGTAGCTCCCAAGGCTTTTTAAAAGGCTTCCAGAAGTCTGCACTCCCCTGACCTAAGAGGGTTGAAACCATGGTACTTTGAGGAGCACCTTATCTCATATGAACCAGACTGGTCATTGAGAGCTGCATTGGGAGATCTTCTTGATTTCACCTCCTCAGCCCACAAGATGGGATCAAGCGAGTGGGCAGAGAGAGTCTGTTTTTAGATATGGTACCCTGCTAATGCAACACTTTACTCATACAGACTCATGAGGCATCAATTTAAATCTCATTTAGGTAACAAGTTAAAAACCCCTCCTCATTTTCTAATGCTTTTATGGACTGATTATACTTTGCTGTTTGCCGGGCTAGTGCCTAATTGTGTGGGGCGCTCTAGTGGGACCCGGCCCATTAAGAGTGAGAACCCAGCCATACCCCAGCAGAGTGACCCAAAGATGACATACAACCAGCTTGGAGGAATGGAACAACTTTATTGTTTGGAGCGGCAAGGCATTGGCATGGCATGGGAGCATTATCCTACCATCGGCCTGCCACCATTGCAGGCTGATACAAAATACCCAGCCATGCTGGGCCACTTTTGAGATGGCAGTTCCTGGGACACACAAGGGCGGCAGCCAGCTGTGTGGTCCCCCACCACTTGGAAGGAGGCCATTTGACAGCACATGGCAAGGCATGCCCCCTGACAGCCCCGCCGGGTTGTTCATGGCAGCCTACCATCTTGGCCTGTCCCCATCCAGCCTCCCCCAAAATCCCTTATTGGGATCCTCCCTGTTGGGGAAAAAAGGCACACAGGCCAGTTTCCCCCCCAAACTGGATCCGGCCCCCATGCCAAACTGCCCAAAGTTGTGACGAAAGAGCAAGAACAAATTAAACAAACCTCAAATAGTATGATACAGCGGTGGGTGGGAGGGACAATTGGAAGCCGGCTGAGGGCTGCCCCGAGCGCGGCCTCTTTAAATGCCGGGGAGCCGGACCCGAGTGAAAAACTCAGGTCCAGCTGCCCGGAGGCCAGCCCCCCCCCCCCCCGTTGGGAGCCTGAGCTTGATTGGCTCATTTAAACTGGCTCCCTCTGATGACGGGTGGGCAGGCACGCGGCTGCAAAAGCAGTGCCTGGTCCGACGCCGCTTTCCCCCATCCAGCTGCCTGAGGAGTGGAGGAGCCCGCGCCGGCCAGAAGCCCCAGGCTCCCCCTGTTCAGTGGCCGCCTGCCCACCCTCGGGGCGGGGGGGGGGTCCGGTTTGCTTGCGCCCGCCACAGCCCAGCCCAGCAACCTTGGGCTCTGCGGGGTATGTCGGAGCCCCGTTTGCCGGGCTAGTGCCTAATTGTGTGGGGCGCTCTAGCGGGAACCAGCCCATTAAGAGTGAGAACCCAGCCATACCCCAGCAGAGTGACCCAAAGATGACATACAACCAGCTTGGAGGAATGGCACAACTTTATTGTTTGCAGCAGCAAGGCATTGGCATGGCATGGGAGCGTTATCCTACCATCGGTCTGCCACCATTGCAGGCCGATGCAAAATACCCAGCCATGCTGGGCCACTTTTGAGATGGCAGTTCCTGGGACACCAAGGGCGGCAGCCAGCTGTGTGGTCCCCCACCACTTGGAAGGAGGCCATTTGACAGCACATGGCAAGGCATGCCCCTTGACAGCCCCGCCGGGTTGTTCATGGCAGCCTACCATCTTGGCCTGTCTCCATCCGGCCTCCCCCAAAATCCCTTATTGGGATCCTCCCTGTAGGGGAAAAAAGGCACGCAGACCAGTTTCCCCCCTCCCCCAAACTGGATCCGGCCCCCATGCCAAACCACCACAAGAGCCGGGCGGAGCCACATGGCCCCGACCACCTCCTGCCCACGCCAAGCGCTGCAACCAAGTGTAGAAGTCGTGCCACCCAATGTCCCTACCCCAAGTAGCTAGGTGGACCCCATCTGGACGAAACCAGGCTCTGCTCTGATGCGTAATGTCCGGGTAACATATCACTTGACCTCCCAGAGTGACGGGCTGGCATAACCTTCTGCCTGGCCCCATCCACAGCTCCTCTCCAGGCCTGCCTCTCCCACAGGTCTGGCCATATCCACAAGGGCAGCAGCCTGCTGTGTAGTCCCTTTCCACTTGGGGGGAGGCCACCCTGATAGCCCCAACTGGGCACAGTCGTCCCGACAGCTTAGCGCTGTAACCATGACCACAGGTTGCGCTAGCTGTCAGACGCTGGAGGTCCATCCAGGCCCTGACCGCCCCACTGGTATGCCAAATTACTGGGCCCCGGTGTCAGCCAGCTCCTCCGCCTAGGCCCTTGGGTCCTCTCACACCCCTGTATGACCAGAGCGTCCGGGGGTCCATGAAGCTTTGATCCCTGTCAAAGCACCGGTGCGAAGGCACGTACACACAAATATAAGAAGTCCAGTCAACCAGCCGATACAGCACAGTCCCCGTTCAAAGGCACAATACTGAGCCTGCAAATCAAAACTCACTCACTACGAGGGGCTGCAAATCCAGCAGAACCACTTAAATTATGCTGTCCTGTGGGCTGGCTTACTCCCTATGTTCTATGGATCTCTCCCTGGCAAAAGGCCAAAATCCTTAGTTGAGGGAACAAGTCAGGTCCCCCCATAAGCAAACTGCTGGCAATTTGCCGCAAGTTAGGGGGGGGGGCTGCAATCCCAAGCCCACTTACAAATGTCATCCATCCTGGGAAGGCTGGCCCATAGGCACCACTCCCCTTACCTGAACCCATCCCTGTGTCCAGACCACTACTGATGTAGCAAAGCAGTAGAGCGCAGAGCAAAGGACTGAAGGGCCATCCCGTCCACCCCAGTGCACACTGCAGGGAACTTGTGCTCAATTGGTGACCCCTGCTCTATGCCCAGAGGAAGGCAAAAAACCTCCAGGACCCTCAGCCAATCTGGCCTGGAGGAAAATTCCTTCCTGACCCCAAATCGGTGATCGGCACTACCCTGGGCAATTGAGCAAGGGCCACGGGATGATCACTCAAGCACGGGGGGGGGGGGCTAGGCTAGTCAGACTAGCTGCATACTCACCCCTCCATCACACAATCTGTGCCCACAGGCCCATGCCATAATTTAGCCGATGAGCTGAAACTAAAAAGGGGGGGGGGCAGATGCTGCATGGCAGCCAAATGCCCTCCTATAAACCATGGACTTCTGCTTGCCAATGGCCTGGATGCAAGAGGTGGCATGAACCCAGGCTGGTGTTGTGGCATGGTGGTGAAACAACTGGGCATCAGCCATGGGAACGAAGTTGAGCCTTGCCTCGCTCTCCTCAGGATAACCTTCACAGGAAGAAAGCCAACAGGCGGTATCAACAGCAGCTGACACCCAACTCCAAAAGGCCCCTCAAGGATGCTTGTCCGTCCTGCACCTATGACAAGGCAAACAAGTTATTGTCCGAGAGATTCATGGACAAGAAGGAATCCCAGGTAATCTGTGCTCAGCAAACTAACAGGTAGTGTCAACTCAGCTGCCACCTGTTATCTCCATCTGTTGTAAGCACAAAACAGGTTAATGCATGAGAAAAAACAGCCCGTTCCTATCTTCCTTTGACGGTCCGGTTTGGGGACCTGATGCCCCTTCGGGCACCAGCCTGCCTGGCTAACAAGACTAAAGAGCTGAGAAATGGCCCCAGGTCCAAGGGCTCCCCTATTATTGTCAAGCAACTGTGCAGGGTCCCCTGAGAGTGCGTGTTGTGGCTTCCCCTCACCCCGACATTGTGAGGTGGTACCGTGGAGAAACAGGCTGCCAGCCCTTACCATTTGGAAGGCTGCTCACAAGGCTCACCACACCTCAGCTGGAACTGGAGGACCCCACGGATCAGTCACCCAGCCACGTAGCTCCAGTTGTAAAACCTGCTTGCAGCTACTGTTGGCATGCTACCCCACCTATGGGGGGGTAACAAACCCTGTCATTGATGGCCCCACAAATAACGTCCCAAAGTGTTGGCCATAAGAGCAGTAACCATATGACATGGCTGTGTGCTCTCATAGCGCCAGCCCCATAACAAAGCGCATAGGTAGCCACACCAGCTCCTCAAACTGCATCCAGTAGACACGCTGAATATGGAGACAGGTAAAATACTTGGCCACAGCATTATCTAAGGACTCAGTCATCCAGACTGCTAGTTTGTGAACTTATGCCTGAACAAAGTCCAACGTTGTGATGTTATGCACAGCCCAACTCCTACTACAAATAAAGCAATAAAAAACCTACACAAGCTGCTCCTGAGATGTTCTCTTCAGTGGGCAAAACGTCAGAGCCGACAAATGCTCTGCAAAACATAGGGCTGTTTAAGTAGGCAGGTTATGCAAAGAAAGCCCAAAGCAAAATTAAGCTGAATGTACCAGGTGACATGGCAAGCTGCCACCAAAGAAAGTGAAGGTACTAGACAAAATTGTGGCACAGGTAAAATCCAAAGGCTGGCCTCACTGAATCCAAGCCACCCGGAAAATTGGCTCACACCTCTGCATCGTCACTGAAGTCATAGGTATAAACCAGCCATTCATGGCCATCAGGCTGAGCCCCAATAAATATATATTATTTTTATTTATTATTCATCCAAATGAATTGCACACCAATAGCCGAGCTGCTGAGTTGCCCACGTTAATACTGATTCATGTGTGACTTCAAGTCAAATTAATGTAACAGCCAAAACTGATAATCAATTAAACAAGGAGGGGCAGGCATGTCATCCATAGCCTGATACCGGGAAAGACTAAGGATTGGACCTAGTATCTTCTGCACGCCAAGCAGATGCTCTCCTGACTGAGCAATGGCCCCGTCTGGTATTAATCAGAGGCCAAAACCAGGGCAAGTTGCATCATCTTTGAGATAACCCACTGCAGCAATGTTAAGTCTAAGGGAAGGCTACTGTCAGTGCAAACCTCCAACCCACCATACTGGGATACCAAATATGGAGGCGAGGGGGGAAGTGGTTTGAGCCAAGCCTCTCTATGCAAGAGGATAGCAGCCAAGGGGGGTGATTTTTAACCTGCCCAGTTAAGCTAAGCTCGTTCCAACCTCAAAAGGAATGAAGCCAAATGAAAATAAACCGTAAGCAAAAATTTTTAAAGGGGAGGGAGCTAAGTACCCTGCCCCAAAACCAAAACGCCACCCATGAGAATCAAGCCCCTGTTTCCCAAGACTGGCAAAGTAAAACTTCCCTCAGAAAAAATGGCTATATACTTGAGGTTCCGTGGTTCCGCCCCTGAGTAAATGCACCCCCGTTTTCAAAAGGCAAGGCAAAGTGCCCGCTGGAGGGGCTAATCTTGAGGAGGAACCCACCATGTGGTCGGCACCAAGCCATGCAATGATGTCCAAACACGGCCCAGCCATTACCAAATGCCTGAGGCAATGGAAGGACAACTGGGATCCTAAAATCCACACACCTGGAAGGGGCCCAAAGGTGGGGCAGAAAGGGCTGGGTGGAGAGACTCCTTCTCCCCAAGCAATCCGATATGACCCAACCTGGCTTTCAAGACCAGCCAAGAGTCCAAAATCAAGCCACAGCGACAACAGAATAAAAAAAAGGGGGGAATGCTACCCTCCAGTATTAAGAAATAAGCAGAGAGAACCACGTACCCAGGGAAAGTGAAAGATACTAGCATGTTTACTACGCCCCTGTAACGAAAGTGAGTAAAATAAAATAAAATACGGACACTCTCATGGCCCCCGTTAAATTAAGCTGCCCACAAAAACACCCACTCCGATAATAAAAAGAGGGGTTGGGTGCCAGGAGAAAGTCCATGCGTGCGAAAGAATTCCTTCTCCCCAAGTGACCCATAATGCACCTTACAGCCAGTTTAAATAGGAAACCGGCTGCCAAGAACAGCCCCGGTTTTGCGAGGGGGGGAGGACCGCCAGAGGCTCAAATACTTGCGACTAGATATCTGGGGTCGACTATCCTCTCATCCCACGAAGTCGCAGAAAAGGCGCCTGCAGCAGACACGTGGCCTCAGCGCAGCCAGCAAACTCTTCCTCACAGCGCAGCTGCTGTATCATCAGGCTCCGGTGCCGCCAACAAACTCTGCTGCTCCCAAGACACGTGGCTGCAGCCTGCTCAATGATTTTCAGCAAAGGTGAAGAAACGGCCTCCAAAGTGCCAGGCAGTAGGCAGGCCATGCCCCAAAAACCAGCCTCCCAAGCGGAAGGGAAAAGCAAGTGCTCTCCCTGCTGCCCAGCCACCCCTAAGGGTGAAGAAATTGCCTCCGGTGGGGAAAGCCTCCTGGCCCCCTGCCTGGCAGGGTGGGGGTAGCGTGCTCGCCCTGAGCCCCTCGTGGGCTGGCAAGCCGAGAAAAAAGGTTCCCTGCTGCTCGCTCAGAGGCTTCGTCGCCGCCACCGCTCTCCTGCCTCGGTCCCCTTCCCCTTTGGCCTCGCTGGCCAGTGATTTCAGCTGGAGGAGGGAGGGGACCAGGCCAGGCATGCTCTGGACGAAGCTCCTCTTGGCTTCACAATTGGAAGCCGGCTGAGGGCTGCCCCGAGCGCGGCCTCTTTAAATGCTGGGGAGCCGGACCCGAGTGAAAAACTCAGGTCCGGCTGCCCGGAGGCCAGCCCCCCCCATTGGGAGCCGGAGCCTGATTGGCTCGTTTAAACTGGCTCCCTCTGATGACGGGCAGGCAGGCACGCGGCTGAAAAGCAGCGCCTGGTCCGACGCCGCTTTCCCCCATCCAGCTGCCTGAGGAGTGGATGAGCCCGCGCCAGCCAGAAGCCCCGGGCTCCCCCTGTTCAGCGGCCACCCGCTGTTCTGTTGATATTCTGGTTTTTCATTCTCTGTTCATTGCTTCTTGTTTCTTCATTTAGCATGCTTTCTGTTGTTACATTTGATTCTTTTGTAAGCCACTAAGAACAGATATGTGCTCCAAGTTCCCTAAATAAATGAAATAAAACTTTAAAAAAATACCATCCCTAATGCCCACAGAATTTGAGTGACTGAAAGTAATAGGCTTACCCCTATTTGTATGTAATCCACTGTATTAAATTCATGCCGAACACTTGGAATTCTCTGTGTTGTGGTGTAAACTCCTGTGGCCATCCTCTCTCCACCCCACAACAAAAGGAAAACTACATAACACTTTCCAGTTTTTGCTTCAGTGCACCCAGGAGGCACACGCTAGCTTATCTTTTTGGAGTACAAAGCAACAAAGAAGCAGCAACAAAGGAGAAATTATTGAGGAAAAAGGAGCAAAGCTTTCTCCCCATTTCCTTTTCTTTTTCAAAAGCATCAGTAGCTTAAGGGAAACCTTGAGAGCAGCGCAACCCACAGTTGTGGCATGGCCTCAGCAGGCATTTCTCAGAGCGGCAAAGCACCAGTCTGTTCAACTGAGATTTTGAAGCTTCAGCTAATTTTCACTCATTGGGACAGCAAAGCTTTTAGCAGAGAGCAATAGTAAACAAGCAGCTATTCCTGCTGTGAATGCTGCAGGAGTTAACATCATTTTGTGTGTTCCCAAGAGGTTCCATTTCAGAGTGGCATGCAAATGACTTATTGCAAATGTCCTTATTTAGTAGGAATGAAAGTCTGAATCTCTCTCTCTCTCTCTCTCTCTCTCTCTCTCTCTCTCTCTCTCCCCGTCTCTCTCTTCATGGGCATTTGATTGTTCTTAGGCTCTCAGTTCTTGGTACACATTATCAAGTCCTCATGTTTGTTGAGGAACAACACAATGACTTTGTATCACACATGAAGTGGGATTTTTGTGCTTCCTAGATGCACGCTGGCACTTTTCTATTTGTGACCAAAATAAACAGTGAGAAGTGGCTGTAGCCTCACACACACACACACACACACACACACACACACACACACACGCACACACACACATTGTTTGTGTCCTGAGACCACTCCCTGGAGCCACTATTAGCAGTGTTGCAAAAATAGTATGATTTATGGGGCTACTTGTAAGTTTCACAGCAGAGCTAATGTCAACTTCATGGGGCAGTTTGTAGATGTGAAAACACTGGTGGGGGAGAGACTACAGCCACTTCTCCCTGGATGCTGTGGTTGCAAAGAGGAAAAAGAAGGTATATGTCTAGGAGGCATAAAACTCCCATTGCAAGTGTGATACCAAGTCTTCTTGTTGTTCCCCAACAAACACAAGGATGTTTTAAATGTGTAGATGAACCCTTAGATAAAATATACCCATTTCAAGCTCCAAAAAAATAGCTACCATGAAATAACAAGGCAACTGAAGAAGCCCCATGCAATAGGGTTGCCAACAGTCGAGTGGTAGCTAGAGATCTCCTGAGGTTACAACTGATCTCCAGGTGACAGAGATCAGTTAACCTGGAGAAAATATCTGTACTGGAAGGTAGACTTGGTATTGTGCCCCATTGAAATCCCTCTCCTCCTCAAACTCCAACCTCCTCAGGCTCCACCCCCAAAATCTCCAGGTATTTCCCAACCCAGAGCTGGCAGGCAACCCTACTCCTTTTCTCATCCACAGCAATTTATTGTTTTATAACATACACAGTACTGGGGGTTATGTTTAGTTTCATTTGTGTGTGTCTATGTAAAAAATTGTATTTATTTGATGCAGAGTGTTTTGTGTATTGGTTGGTCCTTTTGGTCTTTTCATATCATGTGTATTAGATAATTTTATGATTTTTTTTCCTCAGCCCCCTCTTTTGTTTCTCTAGATCTTTATCCGTTAGACAGCTCATAGGTAGGGTTGCCAGCTCCGGGTTGGGAAATACCCAGACATTTAGGGAGGGGATAGACTTCAGTGGGGTATAATGCCATAGAGTCCACCCTCCAAAGCAGCCATTTTCTCCAGGGGAACTGATCTCTGTCACCTGGAGATCAGTTGTAAAAGCAGGAGATCTCCAGCCACCACCTGGAGGCTGGCAACCCTACTCATAGGGTGGTCCTTCAGGTGACATACTTCACATGTTGGAGAGCCAGAGTCACAGATCTTGGCCCCAAGTCACCCAAGACCATGTAATGTATATCAGTATATCAGTATTTTCAAATTTTAAATATAATATTTCTGAACTGAAGTATATCCTTCCTCTCTTCCCTTCTCTTTTCAACTCACATTTCTGTTTGGAGTATTTCCATTTACTTTCACTTTCATATTCAGGGGGCTTTTGTATTCTACGATGCACAGCAGTGTTTTGAATCCTGGCACAGATGGATGTCTCGACTAACAGGATAAACATTTGAAGTGGCACTTGCTGAATGATTGACATTGGTTATATAGTAAGTTCTTATTCTGTCAAACTTTGGCATGTCATTAGGTGTCAGAGTTAATCTACTGCCAGCCATTTGACAGGATTGTACTTAGTGCCTGATGCCAGTTTCTTAAAAAAAAAAAAAATGTGCATGATTAAGGCTGCATACAAATTACAGTTGCTCTGTTAAATAAAATAGCTGGTATGGTTAGAATGGAGGCAGAATTGTCCTAACTGTGAAGTTATAGAGATCTAACTGTAGGGAACTGGTTATCATCTATGGCTCATTGTAACTACTGTCAGGTCCAGGCTGGAGTTATGGGAAGCCTATGTGAATCTGAACCTGGAATATATAATCTCCATCCATGGAACCCTGCAGGCTGGAACTGGGGAGCTGCCACAATATATTGCTTTAACAACCAGTCAAGAGAAGAAGATCAAGATCTCACTAGCTAGGTCAATTCAGATGTTTCATCCAGCCTACCTGTCACAGGGGCTGTCATTGTATACCACTGTTCCTTCTTTGTGTTTGTTGCATGCATTCTTGAGGAGTTCACTTGGTAGGGTTGCCAACTCTAGGTTGGGAAGTTCCTGGAGATTTGGGAAATAGAGCCTGGGAAATTTAGGGTTTGGGGAGGGGAGGGATCTCAGCCAGAGTCCACCGCTCAAAGCACCCATTTTCTGTAGGGGAACTGACTTTTGTTGCCTGAAGATCAATTTTAATTCTGGGAGATGGCCAGGCCCCACCTGGAGGTTGGGAACCTATCAATTGTGTAGGTCCTAACCTTGGGCCATGAGATTTCATATCCAAGCCCTGGACTCCCTGGTGGCTGTAAGCTAGGATTGTCAGCTCCCTCTTCGCCACTGGCAGGAGAGATTTTTGGGGAGGAGCCTGAGGAGGGCGGGGTTTGGGGAGGGGAGGGACTTCAATCCTATGGAGTCCAATTCCCAAAGTGGCCATTTTCTCCTGGTGAACTGATCTCTATTGGCTGGAGATCAGTTGTAATAGCAGGAGACCTCCAGCTAGTACTTGGAGGTTGGCAACCCTACTGTAAGCATTGCCCTATCAATACCTGTAGCCTTTGAAGAAAATTAGGTTCATTTGCAACAAATTTCAGTCTTTACCATAGCTGAACTGAAAACCATGCCTGTGGCTTTTCTTTAGGAATCTGATTTAAATGAAAAAACACTTAATATATTCTTGGCTAGGAAGAGGGCAAGGTTTCAAGGCCAGGGGATTGCCTGTATTTTTTATTTTGTTATTTCTTTTGCTTTCAAGTCACATCTGACTTATGGTGACTCCTGTGGGGTTTTTTTAACAGACTGTTGGTTTGTTCATTGTCCCATTTGTGGTTCTTCAGAGGTCTGCTTCTTCTATTTCTTCCTAAAAGTGCAGTCACCTTGGACTAGGGTTGCCAACCTCCAGGTACTCAGCAAACTAGAAACAGCACTTCACAAGCTAGACACAATGATTATAAAGTAGTGAATTTTAATAACATATCCACCACTGATAGTATATAGGCAAAAACATGTGTTGTTAATTATTGCCTTAAAAGTAACACCAAAGAGAGGACTATGCCTTGTTAATAACAGCCAGCGTTGGTCCCTGAAGAAGGCATTAATCGCTGAAACAGAAAGATCACCGGGCTTCTGTTGAGAACAACTGCACTACTGAATTGCTACTCTCAAGAAGCATATCTGTGGAAGAAAGGGAGGTTGGCACCCCCTTTCATGGACTTACCTATAATACTGTTATTTGTTTGTAACAAGGCATAGTCCTCTCTTTGGTGTTACTTTTAAGGCAATAATTAACAACACATGTTTTTGCCTATATACTATCAGTGGTGGATATGTTATTAAATACCACTACTTTATAATCATTGTGTCTAGCTTGTGAAGTGCTGTTTCTAGTTTGCTGAGTATCCTACAGCATGCTAACCTTTGTTTACCAAACCTCCAGGTACTAGCTGGAGATCTCCTGCTATTACAACTGATCTCCAGCCAATCCAGATCAGTTCACCTGGAGAAAACAGCTGCTTTGGCCATTGGACTCTATGGCATTGAAGTCCCTCCCCTCTCCAAACCCCGCCCTCCTCAGGCTCCTCTCCAAAAACCTCCTGCCAGTGGTGAAGAGGGACCCGGCAACTAGTGGCTGGAGATCTCCTGCTATTACAGCTGATCTCCTGATGACCAAGATCAGTTCATCTGGACAACATGGCTGATTTGGAGGGTGGACTTTATGGCATTACACCCCACTGAAGTCCCTCCCTCAAACCCAGCCATCCTCAGGATCCACCCCCCAAAATCTGCAGGTATTTTCCAATCAGGAGCTGGCAACCTTACCAGCATACCATAGGGAAAAACTACCAAGATTGAATGGTAATGCTCTTCTGGAGAAATCATGCCCAAATCAAAAAGCACTGCATGGTCACGATCTGCTTGCCCTGTGATTACTGTTAAACTGAGGATTGTGTGTGAACCCATACAAGTGGAACGAGGACAGAAGTGGAGAAGAGAATCATAGCTTTATCATATAATGTATAACATATGCAAACTATGTACAAATATCTCAGCAAAGATGTCTAGCGAAGAATGTCCTAAGGCGAAAACGCACGGTCGCTTTATCCTCCTTTAATCCCTGTTTTAGGCAGGATCGAATGCACATTAGGCAAAACGCATGCGTTCAATCCTGGCTGAAACAGGGATTAAAGGAGGATAAAGCGACCGTGCGTTTTTGCCCCTAATGTCAACAAATGCAAGACATTTCTTTGCTAGAGGGTATCAGTTTAGGGGATGTACTGGGTATAACGGGGCTTGCTCTGGCTTCCCACTAGTAAAATGCCTGTGCTTTCTCTTTAAACTGAGATAGATTCTATTGTGAGAGAGTGCCCTCTGTGGATGTCTGGATACCTGCAAAACAGGCATGCAAACCACACCATCCCTTTTATCCAGAGCCTGATAAGATGTCATGGGGCTCCCAAGCTGAACTATCTCCCGGACACACATTATGGCTTGTCATCTGCTAGCATATAAACACACACACAAGGTACAAATAGTGTGCAGTGGTTACAGTGTTGGACTACGATCTGGGCAACCCAGGTTTGAAGCCCCATACTACTTGCTGGGTGACCTTGGTGAAGCCCCATACTACTTGCTGGGTGACCTTGGTGAAGCCCCATACTACTTGCCGGGTGACTCTCAACCTAACCTACCTCACTGGGTTGTTGTGAGGCTAAAATGGAGGACAGGAGAATGATGTAAGCCACTTTGGGCCCCTTTTGGGGGGAAATGGGGTGTACGTGAAGTAAGTAAATAAATAATATGGATATACTGGCAGAGATTCATCTCATACTCTTTTCTTCACACTAATTAGCTCTATTGGTGAAAGAAAAACAAAACACCCTTCTGCAATATAGAGAATATTCTACCTCCTTCCCCAAGTATTAATCATCTTCTTGCTATTGTGGCTCAGCTTTCATTATTCTAAATTTACTTTCAGACACTGTGGATGTGGCCATTATTTTCTGGTTTTGCAACGAAGGAGCAGCCACTATGTTGAGAATTGCAGCCCATTTGAAAGAAATACAGTACAAAAGACCAGATAGAACACATTTGGTCAGTGAGGCTTTCACATAATTTAACCACAGCATCATCCCCCACTGTGAACAGTGTTATGGGAGCAGCAGACAGAATCTGAGAGATCTCTGTGCTTAAACAGGATTGGTTTATTTAAAACAGAAATGGCAAAAATCCAGTGCAAACAGTGAATTCAAAAGCAAACCTCATATTATTACTTGCCTTTGTGGTCTAGCTTCTCATGAATTCTCTAGATGAAAAACAGCCACTGATTGTGCCTGAAAGCAGTATGAATGTTGCTGACTCACTATGCTGTAAATCTGCCGTAGAGCACACTGCTGAAAAATGCAGTTATGACTTGGCAGCTAATCCTGTTCTCCTTCTGGCTAATACATCAGTTCCCAAGATCACACCATTATGTCTGTGATATGGAAGGGGGGGGGGTTCTGCTACGAAAAAGGGATTTCAGAACAAGGGAATTTACACACCAAAGTGAATTTAACCTCTCTCTTTTTCCCCCTCCATTACATTTTGCTATTCTCTTTGTCAATCCCCAAGTGTTCCAGCCCTACTTTGCCATCACTGCTATCTTTTATTTAGACCAAAAAAGTCTGGTCTTAGCCTAAGAGCTGCAAAGCACAAAAGATTAAATAGCTTCTATGGATAAAAGTAGCACAGTGACAATACACAGGGGGAGAAGAAATGATGGAAAGAGCGAGAGCCTTCCCAGGCAACAATGAGAAATTGGCTTCTTGGTTTGTAGACAACCTTCTACATTATTTGTGCCTGTCCAGCCAAGGCATTTGTGCTGATGTGTTACCCTTGGGTACATGATCACTGTTTTATTCACAGGTTCTTTTTGCCTTTTGCCTGTAAGTTATTGGGTAAGGAATAAGGTAATGAACTGTTCTACATTTTCCATGGACATTAACATCTGGGACAGCCAAAGCAACAGAGGAGAGGAGTGAGACTCGCTATCTTATTGCCAACCCAGTAACACTGCAGGACATCTGGCCAGCTCTGAGCCAGAAGCCGCGGAGATGGGACCAGGAGGAATGCCAAGCCAGGCCCACACAGGTGCCTTGAGCAGCACAGAGGAGCACAGGATGAACTTGGCTGGCACTGGCAAGGGAAGTCCAGCACCAGCCAGAGACCTATGACAGCCTTGCTCCAGGGGAGCAGGATGGTAACGGCAGGAGTAGCAGCCAAAGTCACACCAGCTTGGGGTGAGGTGGGGTGGTGTCAGAGAGGACAGACCCTAGCTAAGCATGGGGCAGGACTTCGAGGGGGAGCTTGCCTTGGCCTCAGTGTTGATGGGCCATCATCTGGGCATGTGGGAGTGGGGCAGAGGGCCAACCCGAGGGAGGGGATTGGGTCCCAGGTGATGGGAGGGGTGGAGCCAGCCTTTTAAATGGAAGGCTCACCTGAAGGCTGGGGAAGAAATGGGCTGGAGGAAGCTCCCCATGGCTGGAAAAGTCTAGCCCAGGACAAAGGAGGATGAGACTGTGCCTAAACTCCTCCCTTGTCCCATTCTGAAGAGTCGGGAGGCTTCCCAGGAGAGAGTGGCATGGCAGTAGGAGGCTGGCAAGTGGGGCCTACCAGGGAGGAACCTCACAAGCGGTTTTTCCAAATGCCTTTCTGTCCCCCAAAGTATAACAATTTAAGCAATTTATATTATTATTGGGGAAAAGTCATACATGGATATGAGAAATAAAAAATAGAGTTGGATTCTACCAGATTTTCTACTTGATCTTGTCTGATTTTCCTCCTGTTACAACACCTGTGCCCATGTGGTTTTTGTACATGTGGGTACAATGATTTATGTCATAGCTTTTTGGCAATCTAGAGGGGCTCCTCTACTCCCTTTATTCAGAAGAAAAGCTGGTAAAATTCAACCCTTAACATCCATGAGGATGATGCAAAATCCCTTGGCTTGAAGAGGCCACCAAGGCCATCTGTTAGCATCGTATTGCCTATAGTCAAGTGCCAGGATATAAAAACCAAAGGAGAAAACCATTTTTAAAACCACGTTCTGTGTATACAATACTATCAATTCAAAACAAATGCAAGCAACTCGGTGGTACATGAAGTACTCACAAAACCTTCCCCGGGTGTGGCAAATTCAGAATGGATCCACAATATACCTAGTCACGGTAGGTTGGATTCAGTGATTCCCTTCTGCTAAATTCTGTCCCAATGGAGAAAAGACTTCCTCTGACAGAAAGGGAGTTTTTCTGTGTAGGAAGAATACTTGGTCGAACGGAATGATTGGGTATACCTTGGCAAAAGGCAGCACGGAGACCTAAACCAATATGCTTAATCATTATACTGGTTTGGCTATGGGTTGGATCCAACCTTCTTTTTGTTAATTCTTACCCAATTTCCCTACTTTCCACACCTTCATCCATGAAGGTTCCATGGGAACAGCATGACTCTTTGGTGGTTAAAGAGGACCCCATCCTTGTTTCACCAGCCAAAAACCTGGTTAGATTCAGGAAGCTCCAAGGTAATGCAATAAATGCATGTGCAATACTTTCATATATTTTTTCTAGAAATTTGCTACCGATGCAAGGCCTCCAAAGCTTACATGGAGTAGTGTTGTTATGGGGACTGGGACTTCTTTATCCAAAATTCTATTTATTTTTTTTTAGACCCACCATTGATTTGGCTTATTTTTTCCTCTTTCAAAAGAAGAATTTCTCTTTCATTTCTCTATGTTTTCTCTTTGTAGTTTTCTGTTACATCTCCATGCCCCTTTTTGTAACTGAAGCTCTTGCAGAGGATATGGTCTGGGAAGACATTGCTTGCCTCTAGGAATCTGTAGAATGAAATTCTGACATTTTGTGAACTTTACTTCCTGCCCCTCCTCTCTTCGTATTTCTATTTTGATCAAAACAGAATTGACTCCAAACTCCTAAAAAAAGATGAACAGAAATGCATCGTTGGATTTCAGGGTAAAAAAAGGTAGAGGAATAAAAATAAAAGAGGAATTAAAATAATTCCTCTTAGCAACAATAACATATCATGGAACTCCCTTGCACTAGAGGCTTTTCCATTCATATCCATAGGAGGCAATGTACATATCATTGTGTGCCCTTAGATTTCCCCCTTCATTGACATGAATGGACAACCAGCACGAACCAGGGCTATATGAGTACAGTGGAGGAGAGTGTGTTATGTGGCTCTGGATCAGAATTCCAGAGCACCCAAAATGCAACATAAAAATGAGCCAGAGGGATTGCTTATATAGACTTGCTGCTAATACAAGCAAAGTTGCTTCGGGAAGACAATCCATTTAATTAAAGGCTCAATTGCAAAAAATGTTCCTAAATTACAGTGAATAGCACTACATCTGGCTGTTGTTTCTCTCTCTCTCTCTTTCTCTCTCCAAATTATAGAAATGTACATTACATCTTGCCACTTCAATCCAAAAAGATTTGTAAAAAAAAATGAATGCGTAGGAATATAAAAGCATACTAACAGGGAAATAAAGCAAATAAGAATACTCCTAATTACTTGCGTGATGACAGATGTTTTCAGCAAATGGTTCGTATTCTTCCAGATTTATATATCATTGGAAATGTGTAAAACAACAATCTTCAATCTGAACAGTGAAGCTGTCTTATTTAGTATGTGAGAAATATTGTGTGCATTGTTTGAGAACTACGCTGTCTTATTTAAAATAGCAACATGAGATTCTGCCACCAAGAGCTTGTACAGGAGAAGAGAGAATTCCTTTCTCCATTATTGTAAAGTAATATTCTTATATGAATTGAGATTTTCTAGAGAAGGAGGTGAAATAATATCATCGGAACCTTTAACACTCTTTTTTCGATGTCTTTTGCATTATGGTAATTGTTAAGGATACTGAGAAGTGACAATTCTTTAATGCTGAAGGGGGCCACATAGTACCAAAAAGATGCTGCAGAGATTACTAGGGCAAGCTATTTGCATGGCTAATCAGGAGGGGAATTTAATTTTTGATGCTAGAGCACTGACAGATGCTCATTTCCCAATATCTATCATATATGGAAAGGTAAATGTCAAGCAGTACTTCTTCTAAAATTTGCCATCCTCTTGAGAATTAGAGTGAATTCCAGAAGAAGAAGAAAAAACAAAACCCAAGACCAAGCAGACGTGTTGGCAATGAAAAATGACTCTATTTCATCTAATACTTGTATGTTGAATGGCTGTACCTGCACTTTATTTCTATATCATTCTTGAGTGGCAAAGGCTTGCAATGTCTTTTGTCTTCTCTTGAATGGCAATCCCTGTTTTTATTTCCAACTGGGTAAGAAGAAACGTAATCCAGTGGACTATGGCTGAAATCCTATACATGCATAATTCAATCGAAGCTGGTTCAGTGACCAAGAGAGCAACCCTAACGAGGTCTACCCAGAATCCTACTCATGTTTATTCAAGGGGACTTACTCCCAGGAAAATGCAAATGACCCAAGCTTAAGGTACCACATCTGCAGAGACAGCACAGGTGAAGGAGTGTTCCCCTCATGATATCCATACCACTGTTTCCTGGCTTGGCTACAGAGATGGGATTGGTACTGGGGTAGTTTGGGGCCCCCAGATGCATGCTGCTGTCACACTACTTGACTCCAAGGTTCTTTCTTTCTTGCTCCTGGCAAGGCTGCACTGGTGCCTGAGCACTGCTCTGTCACGTGGCTCCTCAAAGCCAGCATAAGTGTCCCTGTGCCAGTGTTAGTGCTTCTTTGGCTGGCGCAAGTGGCACTAATGCCAGCACAGGGGTCACGATGGCTCCTAAAGCCATTGTTACACATGTACCCTGGTTAGGATTGGGCTGCCTGAGAAATATCCTAGATAAATAAATTATGCTAAACAAAAAAAAAGTCTTTCATCTCTTACACACCATTATCATCTCACAATACCCTCTTTTTAAATCCCTTATTCTCTGCTATATTTCCATTTAATATGTCCTGAATAACAATTCATGAAATCCCATTACAATTAAGAGATGTATGCACATCTGGTATACTCAGTATTTACATTCCACTTCTCTCTTTGTTCATCTTTCTTTGTTCCCTGAAGTCCTTGGCCTTTAAAAAAATAAATCTGATCTTTTAGGACAGGAATTTATTATTTTATGTCTGTAATACTATTGTCTCTTCTTAATCCATGTGATAGGGAAGTTAAAGCCTAAATGAAGGAAATATGCAGAAAACTATTTTTATCGTAGGAATTTATGTTTATGTTCATCATAGGGGTGCATAATTCAACAAATGGATTGCATAATGACAGCAAAAAAATTGGGGCCTTTTCCCAAGTCAAGGCATTTTTCTACCAGAGGAACTGTTACTTCCATCAAAGGAAGTTTATTTAGTCAGGAAGAAGGCTTAAAACTAAGTAGAGTGAAGTGATAGGATACAGACCAATGTAACTAAATGCAGAAAACTTTACTTAAATTTATTGCTGTGACATATGGAACATGTGTCAAAAAAGGATAAACATGCAGAATTAAAGACATATTGAGAATAGATATCAAGAAACACAAAATTTATATCTGGTGTATTTCCTCCAGTTTGAACTAATCTCTGGAACCAGATGGCATTTATTCTTAGCAGGGGGACCAGCTCCCCACATAACTGCAAACCTCAGTTAAAAAACTAAAAAATCTAAACCCTTTGTTCTACAAACCTCAATGGTCAATGTAAGGCAGGGATGGGGAACCTCCGGCCCGCGGGCCGGATCCGGCCCACGAGATCATTTTGTCCGGCCCCCGGCCCGCCTGCCGAGGCCGGGAGCTCCACGGCCCACCTGCCGAGGCCAGGGAGCTCCATGGAGCTAGCTGTCGCTAGACAGGCCCTCATCACAGCACTTCGGGCTTCACTGGGAAGCCAAAGCGCGTGCACACAAAGCTGAAGGTTGATTGGGTGATTGTGGGGGCGTTTCCTCCAAGTCTCCCTGCTTCCTGTTCCTTGCAAGAGAGAGAAAACACGTGCCTGGCCAGCTCTCTTGGCAGCCCAACTTTGTTTCCTTCGCCCCCTCCCCTTCGCCCGTGCCCTACCGGCTTTTTCCAGGCGAGTGAGTGGCTTACGTCGAGTTCTTGCTGCGGCGAAGCCCCTGCCTCCATCCCCCCCACCGCCTGCGTGCTTGCCGTGTCACTTGCTGAGGGTCCCTGCCCAGCGCTCCCTCTGCTTGAGCCCCTGGCCCGTGCGCTTGCTGCGCCACCAAAGGGTCCCCCCCAGCCCTCCCCGTGCTCCATTCCCTGGCCTGCACGCTGGTGAGTGCGTGTGTGCCCGAGATCCCCGGGCCGCTGGTGAGTGCATGGGTGTGTGTGTGTGGGGGGGGGAAGCCTCCCACCCTCCTCTTTCCTTCCTTTCTTTTTTTCTTTATTTCCTTCCTTCCTTCCCTTCTTACTTTCTTCCCTTCCCTTCCCTCCTTCCCTCCTTCCTTCTTCCCTTCTTTCTTCCCTTCCCTTCTTACTTTCCTTCCTTCCCTCCTTACTTTCCTTCCTTCCCTTCTTTTCTTTCCTTCCTTCCTTCCTTCCCTCCCCTCCCTCTTTCTTTCTTTCTTTCTTTCTTTCTTTCTTTCTTTCTTTCTTTCTTTCTTTCTTTCTTTCCTTCCTTCCTTCCTTCCTTCCTTCCTTCCTTCCTTCCTTCCTTCCTTCCTTCCTTCCTTCCCTTCTTTTCCTTCCTTCCTTCCTTCCTTCCTTCCTTCCCCCCTCTTTCTTTCTTTCTTTCTTTCTTTCTTTCTTTCTTTCTTTCTTTCTTTCTTTCTTTCTTTCTTTCTTTCTTTCTTTCTTTCTTTCTCTCTCTCTCTCTTTCTTTCTCTCTCTCTTTCTCTCTCTCTCTCTTTCTCTCTTTCTTTCTTGCAAACCTCCAGGTGGTGGCTGGAGATCTTGCAACCCTAGCCTCTTTCTCCCCCTCCCCCACACCGGGAGATCTATGACTTGTATGGCCCCCAAACGATGTTATCAATGTGAAAATGGCCCTTGGCAGGAAAAAGGTTCCCCACCCCTGATGTAAGGGTTTGTGAGTAAAATAATGACATGTCACACCAATAACATACAAGACATAGGTAATTCTGTTTCACTTTGGATTATACTAATTCCCAGAGTTTTTGGATTTGTGAAAATGGAAAAGAGCCGAATGTGACAATCTAATTTACCAAATGCTGGATGTGAACCACCCCGTCTAACAAAATGTTTATTACAGTTCTTCTGGTAGCATCCAGCTTCTAATACCATATCAGCCATTTCAATTCTTTACATGTTTAAATAAACATCAGGCACCCTTTTAAAGTTAGAGGCAAAATTGTCATGCTTCAAGAGGAGTTTAATCACAAATCTCATTCTCCTTGTTTTAAACAAGATGTAATACAAGGGAAAGCAAAATCATAAAACAGTGTGCCAACACATTAATGCAATCCCAGCAGTACTGTCCTTGGTTGTTTCCTGTTTGGGGTGAATGGGGAATCTAAGGAGAAGCAAGGGTGCCAGGACTTATCCCAGGCCTCGCTTGCGGGCCCATATCAAGCAGGAGGAGAGTGATGCCATTCTGCCATGGGACCTTGGTTGCATGGCTTTGCAATGGTCACAGGAGGCCTCTATGGCTGTACAAGCCTTTTGGTGTGCTCTCTGTATCCTTGCCGATTAGGCACTGCCTGGCCTGGCCAGTGGGGGTGGGGGACAAGCCAGCAGACTGCAGTAGAGGAGTTCCCCTTTGGTCACTGGCCTGGCTTTTAAAGGGTCACCACGCCGCTGAGGCTATCTGGCCTTGTGCCTTCATTTCAGCAACAGGCAAAGAGGGAGCACGGCCAGCATCACATCTCTAGCTTTAAAAACAACAACAACAACAACAGCACAACAGGAGATGTGAAGGGAGAGTGGCCAGGAGTCCAGGGCAGCAGCACAGTGCTGCAGCAGCCCAGGAAGAGCATGAACAAGCAGCAGGCAGCTTAGATTACCTGCCTGCATCCCTCCTCCAGCAGCTGGGCAAAGAGGCTCAGGAGCGGCAGGGCAGATGGCACTAGAGCTTGGGGATCACTTGCAACTGATCACTGGGCTGGAATCACTAAGGTTGGGAAATACCTGGAGATTTTTGGGGTGGAGTAGGGTTGCCAGGTCCCTCTTCACCACCGGTGGGAGGTTTTTGGGGTGGAGCCTGAGGAGGGGGGGTTGGGGAAGGGAGGGACTTCAATGCCATAGAGTCTAATTGCCAAAGCGGCCATGTTCTCCAGATGAACCGATCCCTATCAGCTGGAGATCAGTTGTAATAGCAGGAGATCTCCAGCTACTACCTGGAAGTTGGCAATCCTAGGGTGGAGCCTGTGGAGGGCAGGGTTTGAGAGGAGAGGGACTTCAATGAGGTATAATGCTATAGAATCTACCTTCCAACACAACCATTTTTCTTCAAGGGTACTGATCTCTGTTGCCTGGAGATCAGTTGTAATCCTAGGAGATCTCCAGCCACTAGCTGGAGGTTGGCAACCCTACTCTGCCATTGTCTCACCTGAAGAAAGAGGTTTCACAGCTGGGCACCTGGTGCAAACCATCACCCGGACTCTTTCCCAGAGGTGCTCTGGTCCATAATGCAGAGGTTATTCAATTTGGTCACACCTTCCAAGCTGCATGCATACTCAGCAGCTGCAGCCCGTTTCCTGTCTTTCCCCTTTTTGGGGAAATTGGCATGCATGCCCATTTTCCTCCAGTTTGGGCTTTTGGGATGAGGATTTGCAAGGGACATGGCCAGCTCGGAGGCTTTCAGAGCACCCTTGACCCAAATGGCAGAGGAAACCACACAGTGGCCTACCCCCATGTGAAGTCCCACACAATGCCATCCCATGGTTTTCCTCCCAGCAGGCAGGCTGGGGGTAGGCAGTCTGCACATTGACCAGCTTGTGGATCAGCCAATGCCTGGATCTGTTGACCCTATGCTGCCCCAAGGCTCTGTCAGCTATAACCAATACTGTTGTGGCCTGTTTTACTTCTTCAACATGTCATCTGTTTTTCTTGCATGCCTGTGGAGGTTTGGGGGAAAGTAGAAGGCTTTGCTGTCCTCCTGCTAACAATAGATGCTGTGTCCACAAATAAAAGGTGAAGGGAAAACATACGTTCCCCTATCCTGAAGAGAAAAGTTCATTTTGCTGAGGTCTAGGGCAGAAAAAAGCTGAAACCAACCATGAAGTTGGGGACCCAAGGTGGGAGATTCAGTGAAAGAGCAAAGGTCTGGGAAATAATACAACCACAAAGTTCAGCTCCAAAGTGGTGCCCTATTTATGGGTTTTGAAAAGATGAGGTACATAGAGGGTGCACATATATGTGAAGAACACTGCCATTTAGGTGGGATAATTGAGTTACCAGGATGGTGGACTAGCTTGGGCTGGTCCTATAAAGGCTGAACAGCAGTTTGATTACATTTCCCTGAGCTCAGGATTCAATTACCAGGGGAAGCTGTGGAGTAAGGAAGATTGTATCACCTTAGGTTATTTATTACCCAGCAAACTTGAGTCAATTACTCCAGAGTGTGAGAGAGCTTCTGGAGGATGGATACAATAAAGACCTTTAATCAATGTGTTCTGTGAAGCATTCCTGCAGGTGGGCTACTCCTTTCTGAGAATTCAGGGTCCCCTAACTTAGTATTAAACTGGATTATTTTATCCAGGTCTCTGTCAGCTAAGTCACAGAGTCCTTTCTTTTTTGGTGGGGGGTGCACAAACATTGGGGTGTCTTTGGGGAGTTGCCTCATTTGCAGCAAATCTTTGGGATGATGTCCAGTACGATTTCTGTTACAACCATTCTAAGCTTCAGAAGAGATTACAAAATGCCCATTCCACTTTCCTGTACACATATGGGGTGTTCTATCAAGCAATAACATAGAACAATTGCTACCAGAAATACTTTTTAAAAGTTTGAGATCCAAGAATTTGGAACTGAACCAATCTCGTTTTTTAAACAGAGGCTCTGAAGTGTTTATCACAATCTGATTGGAATTTTATGGGTTGGTTGCTCTAAAATAAATGATAGCTACTTGAATATGTATCAACAGTATGATTGGTTGGGTAATTACATAAATATATTTGAGTTTGTCAAGAGGATATGAAATATACGATACTGTGAAGTTTTCCTCCTCAGAAGAAAAACTGGCCACTGAATCTTTCCTTTATAGCAAAAAAAAAAAAAAAAAAAAAAAAAAAAAACTACAGAATGGCTAGTGACTTAGCAGGTAGGTCAGGTCTCTGAAACCCATCTGAGAGTCCCAACTCATGTGTTGAAGGCCACTATTCTACAGTAATTCTGCATCTATGCAGGAGCTGTACACTTCGTAAACATCTATTTAGGTATTTATAATCCACACTAAGCAAACCAAAGAATACTAAAGTGATAGCCCCTTATCCATCAACCTGGGTTGAATGATCAGTTCTTCATGTGATTCAGACATTTGTAATAATGCATCAACCTGAATGCTCACCGCTGTCTTTGTGGACAACCACCCCATCCCTTCTTGCCTACCTTGGAGAAAATCAACCTTTTTTATTTATTTATTTTAAAAATGTGTATGCCACCTCTTCTGTCTTCCTGCCAGTCACAAAGAAGAAGAAAAAGAGGAAGATTTGGTTTTTATACTCTGCTTTTCTCTACCTTTAAGGAGTCTCAAAGTGGCTTACAATCACCTTCCCTTTCCCTCCTCACAACAAATATCTAGTGAGGTAGGTGAGGCTGAGAGAGTTCTGAGAGAACTGTGACTAGCCCAAGATCACCCAGCAGGCTTCATGTGGAGGAGTGGGGAATCAAACCCGGTTCTCCAGATTAGAGTCTGCCGCTCTTAACACTATACCATGCTGGCTTTATTTGGTGGGAAGGAAGAAAGACCAGTGAGTAATTCAGTAGTCCTTCAGAAATGCCTGCTGTTAGGATCCTTTTGGAAAAAGTGGCAGTTGCACAAGAGTAATACTTGCACAGGAAAACTTTGCATTGGCTTATAACAAAAAAAAGTAATACAAATATGTATTGTCACAATTAAATTCTTCAAAAATCAAGGTGCTGGGAATATCTCTCGTTTGACATATGAAAACATGAGGCTATTTTGCATATACGTTTGTATCTAATCGGGCCTTCACCTACAGTGACATTTTGCTGTGCTAAGGGTTGAAAATTGTATCTGTCCATATATAATGGCAAGATCAAAGCTCAGAGCAATTGATGCACTTTGATCAGCCGTCGCAGAAGAAAATGTTGTGACACAGCACCATCTGCAGGTGCAGAACAATACCATTCATGGTCGATCCAAGAGTTTGAAATATTGGCACTTTCCGACTGTTTTTCCCTAAGATTGGCCATCATGCATTTTGCATGACGTGCTTGATACACTGGAGAAAAGAAAGCAATATCAATGTATAACTAGGGAATTATAGCTCTGAGCTTATTTATACAAGTTATACTGAGGATATGAGGAACAAGAAGAATTTTAGGATTGGCAATATTGCCAATAGATTTAAACATGTGGGATAATTAAGATGGAGCATTAGCATTGTTTTAATCTTTAAAAAGTTCAATAAATATTATTGAAGTACCAAATCATGCATTATGACAGCAAGTCATATGGAATATGGAAGTAACACACATAATAATAATATGGAATATTATTACATAAATACACATAAATAATATGGAAGTAACACACATGAAGCTAACTTTCACAGAATCAGGTCACTGGTCTATCAAGCTTCCGTCTGCTCTAACTGGTAGTAGCTCTCCAGGGTCTTGGGTAGATGTAACAAACTTTTACCTCTCCTACCACTTGATCTTTGAACTAGAGATGCCAGAGATTCAACCTGGGACCAACTGAATGCAAAGCATGTGGTCCTAGAACTAGGGTGTTCATCCTAAAATTCTTGAACACCCCCCCAAAAAAAAAACTTCCATGAAAATGATTGTTTCAGGTCATTACTGTGATTTCAGAATCTTAAATATAAATCTGGGATTCATAGTCATTACAAAAAAAACCACACACACACACCCTGAAAAAATACATGTTGTTTTTTTGTATTTGGGTGCTTATGGTCGTCAGCAGCAGCAAGAGTCTTGTTTTTCTCTGATTCGCTTGAATTCCCAGCCTATGGCTTCTCTCCTTTCCAACTGCATCCTTCAAGGGATCAGGAGCACTCCCAGCCAATCACCATTGGAGACAAGCTCCAGAGAAGGCCCGCAGCTACTGCTCTGAGCTGGATGACGTTTTCAGAGGAATGAGAGACCTCACCCTCCAGGACCTCCCTGGTCCCTTAGAAGGCCAAGAAGTCACCACGACGGTGTTCGGGGCCCCCACACCGGCATCCGGGCAGGTAATGCCGGTGTTAGCAGCCCCAATGCCAGTGAGAAGGCCTGGACGCTGGTCGTGGGGTGCTGCCATGGCAATGGCCAGCTGGGACACAGATGCAGCCTTCTTCTGGCATCTGAACACCATCAAAGGACATGCCAGCATCCTAGGAGGCATTCCCAGGGCGTTACGGTGTCCCTGGAGGCATTCCTAGCACATTCTGGCTCTGGGCTGGGGGCAGGACCGCCTTTAGGTGGCCTCCAAAGCCCTTTCAGCCTGGGAATGCCCCTTTTTCTTTTTGGCAAGATGCACCACCTTTTAGGTGAGGGTATGCAAGGAGGGTTGCATGGATTTTTTTGCGTCAGGAGGAGGTTTCGGCAGGGCCGAAACTTCCTTTGGAGGCAGCGCATCCGCGTTGCCGCCTAAGCCCGGCGCAGGCATTCCACTCAGGAATGCACTGTAAGTTACCCCAACATTGTGTAGGCACATGACTCATAGCAATTGGTTGATTGATTTGATGCAATCACACACACGTTTTGTATTTTTTAAAAAACCAAACTATTTTCAAATATTGCAGTTATTGGAGGATGATTTTCTGCAAAGGAAGCCTTCCTTACAACTTAAAAGGAGACAATGGACCACAATAGGGAAGGATGGTAGAAAGGTAAACAATGTTTTTATTATCAGTCAGTCACTGTAAGAATAGTTAAATAAACCAGATTCTGCCAAGAATTTTAAAAAATGGTAGCCAATGTTTTATTTCAGGATGCTGCCATTTTCTACCCACAAGAAACAGTGGAGAAAAATGCACCAAGGGTCACATTTTGCATCTGTGCTGGAGGCATGATTGATTGTACCTAGGAGTTCATGGGAGGGTCAGGTAATTAAATCATGGGGGAGGGACATCATTAACACAGTCTTAAACATCAAATAGTAAGAATTTCTCTTTTTTAAATTAGTGCTTTCTGATAATTTCTGGTTGGGCCACTTTGATGCTTATATACTTTACATGTCTGTGTGTGCTTTGCACAAAAGTCATCCCTTTATTATTTTTACAGTAAAAAAACCTTTTTTTGGTTTGGGGGGATGAACTATGTCTCCTATGAGGTTATGAGAAAATGTGCTTGTGGAAACTACAGCCAATCTACACAGATTGGCAGCCTTTCAGGTCGCTTAAAAAACTCCAATACCATATGGTCAGATGCAGTATTTTTCCTGCAATGTTTAAATGTCTGAGTGATTTGACTAGCTTTGCAATTTAAATGACTGGTGGAGTGGAGTGGTGCAGCAACAAGGAGAATAATCAATTCACATAGATGCCATTTAAACATACCTCCCTAATGGTCTCGAGCTGTTTGGCAGCAGCTAAGTACCCACTGAAAAATTGGCTCCCTGCTCATAACTGGTGACCAGAACATGAGCTGAACCAGCAGGTACTCAGCATCCTAGCAAAGGGTGTATGATACCTGCTTAAGTAACAGTGTAACCCAATGTCTATTGTGAGTCCAGTTCAGCTCAATGATATTTGTCATCAACAGGAAACTGCTCATTCTATCTTGAAATTTCATCCCCCCCCCCATCTAAATTTAGTAGCAAGTTGAATCTGAAACATCCCTCAGAGCTTTTTTGGGTAAGAAGAACTATGTGTGATTTCATTGCTTTCAAAACCACTCAAATGATGATATAGATTTCTAAATAATGTTGAATAACTATGGATTGTACTACTTATTCAGTGTTTAGCAAAGAGTTTTGTGATGCCTTAGGATAGAGTAAGACTCCTAGGGAGAAACATGTGAGAACCTGGAAGGACTTGTGGAGGGCATCTCATTTTCCCCTCCCTGACTGTTACCTCTTTCCCTTCCCTGAAAGCCCCCATAGCCTCTCCCCATTTCCTGCTTTCTTCCCACCAAACAGCCAACCTACAACTATCTGTCCCACTGCCTCCAGCTTCCCCCGCCCCCAGCAGCCTCTGCCTAGGAGAACCGTGGCCCAGTTGTGTGATGACAGCCACTGGGCCAGGCACTCTTGCATGGTAAGTAACCCTCAAGAACATCAATTACCTCTGTATCCCCCTCTCCACATTATTTCCCCTTTCCCTCCTTCTTGCAACCTCCATATCCTCTCCCTTTCCCTGCCTCATTCTCTTCTTCTTATACATTCACCAACCTGACTTTTATCTGCTTCCCATCTTCAGCTATATTTGTTGTTTATTTACCTTATTTATAACTCACCCTTTTCCACAGTGAGGACCAAAGTAACTTACATCATTCTCCTATCCTCTTTTTTATTCTCACAATAACCCTGTGAGTTAGGTTATGCTGAAAGCATATGATGGGCCCAACATCACCTAGTGAGCTTCCATGGCAGATTGGTGATTTAAATCTGGATCTCCCATACCCTACTCTGAAGCTCTTACTGCTACACCATGCTGGCTTTAATAGCACAGCCACTGTAGATGAAGAAGAAGAAGAGGAGTTGGTTTTTATACGCCAACTTTCTCCACCACTTAAGGAAGAATCAAACTGGCTTACAATCACCTTCCCTTCCCCTCCCAACAGACTCCCTGTGAGGTAGGTGGGGCTCAGAGAGCTCTAAGAGAGCTGTAACTAGCCCAAGATCACTCAGCTGGCTTCATGTGTAGGAGTTAGGAAACCAACCATGTTCACCAGATTAGCCTCTGCCGCTCATGTGGAGGAGTGGGGAATCAAACCCGGTTCTCCAGATCAGACTCCACCATTCTAAACCACTGTTCTTAACCACTACACCACACTGTGGAACAATAGTAAACAGACAGGACTAGGTGAGTCATGCAGTCAGGTGGTATGAAGTCTCCCAGTGGTTGCTGCCAGGCCTGGCCTTAATGAGTCCTCCTTCAGAGCAGCCCTGAAAGGGCTATGCCCCCTCCCCCTGACTTTTACTGGCAAAAATCAAGCCTAGAATACTGTGGTTGCCTAGCAACTGCCACTGAGGGCTTCAGATTGTTTAAAGCTGCAGGCGTTCTTTTTACATTTGGGGTTTTTAAACCTCTCATGTATTTTTTTTTCAGATTTCAGATTTTTCTGCAAACTTGGGGCTTTTAGATTTATAGAAAGACCTGTCTTATCCATTTACAGCTCCAATCACTGGATTGAAGATCTTCACTATTAGAATATATAATGTTTTCCCATATCTGCATTCAACATATTTTTCTTGTTTCAACACTATCATCTGATTTCAGATGACAACATTGAAAAAAACTCTCTACCAACAATTATGTCAAACTGTTGGTTCCAGGCTGGGCCTGAATGACTGGGCAGAGTAACAAGAGTTAAGTGTTTGAAGGCATCTCAGCTGAATGAGCCAGATTTGATAGTTTTGTCAAGTTCTCCATGTGAGCATCAAACTCAGCTTCAACACCAGCCTCATACAGCTTTCAAAACTATTGCTGATCATCTAAGGCTGCTAAGCTATATACTTTAACTTGAGAAGAAGTATTTTTGAAATCAGTGGGACTTGTGAATAAACCCCAGATTGTGCAATAATTCATTCTGGGGACAACCATGGCAACACTGGTTGAGGTTGAAACCTGGGGCTTCGTTCATATCATTTTACTTGAAGTGATCCAGTGGTTGTTCACATTTGTTCATACACCTGCACATAACATAATAGGTGAGCAGAAATACTGATGGAATCAGCATAGAGAATGAGATGATAAACAGTCTCAGTTTAATGAGCGCTCCTGAGAATTCAACATGAAAGGTCTCTAGTCTCTCTGAAGCTCATAATTCATGTAGCAAATATTTGGAAATGTGCCAAGCTCCCAGGAGAACGTTCAATGCACGTTTTCTTTTTTACACACATTAGGATACATTTAACTACCAATAATAACAAAGTCATTTGTGTGTTGCCTAATGTTCCTAGTGACAATCAGCAGTTTATCTAACAAACAAACAAAAACGCTTCATGTTCCTTAATAGCTGAAAAGTTCTGTCTAGGCTTTTGGAATGTCAGTCTCGTGCTAATAGGATAGGCAGAGAAATAAAATGAAAATAGCTTGAATTTGGAAACTAAGTCAGAGATCTTTGTAAATTGGAATTGGCTAAAACTGGAAGCAAGTAATCTTTTGAAAGATTTTTTTTTGCTACTGTTAGAGTAGGTCCTCGCCCCTGAAGAAGAGCCTTTGGATTGTTACAGGATGAGCTTCAATGCACTTGTTTTGGAGCACCTTTTTGAATGTTCTGTCTCTTTGTGGAGGTTCTAAATCTGGAAGCAGTCTTGCAGATCATGGGTAAGGCATAAGTGCTGTTGTTCATTGAGAATCTGATTAGCAGTTGTGCTCTTCCAATATCCTACACCTGAAATGTGTAGATAAACAGATATTTCAAAGATCATATATTCATACAGAGATCATAGATTATCAAGAGGGATTATCAAGAGCAGGTGGCAGAGGAAAGCCATAGAGGCTCAGTGGGAGAGCATCTGCTTGGCATACAGAGTCCCCAGTTCAATCCTCAGCATCTCCAGTTAAAAGGACCAGGCAATAGTTGATTTGAAAGACCTCCACCTGAAATCCTGGAGAGCAACTGCCAGTCTGAGTAGACAATACTGACCTTGATGGACCAATGGTCTGATTCAATATAAGGCAGCTTCATGTGTGTGTACTATTCAGGCAAGTAGAGTGAACCAGTCTGTCTATCTGTTTGCCTGTATTTATATGTTCATATCTATGTGGGTGTAGGTGGGAAGGCAACGTGGTATAACCCGATCTTGTCATATCTCAGAAATTAAGCAGGGTCAGTACTTGGAAGGGAGACCACCAAGGAAGATGTTTAAGAGAAAGGCAATGGCAAACCCCCTGTGCTTCTCACTTGTCTTAAAAGCCCCTTGCTTTTAAGCTGAGACTTGATGGCACTTCATACACACATGTGTGTATATTCCGTTTCCATTTGCTATCTGAGGTCTAAAGGGATGTAAACACCTTGAGAATTATTTTGTTGAAGAACAATTGCAAAATGCTTATTATAAGATTTCTAGTTCTGATCTGCACATTCCACGGTTTTCTTGATGCTATTAAAATACATTGCAACTATTACATTGGACCCCCAAACCTCCATAATCTGCTATCATAAAAAATTTGCATGCATTATCTTTCAAAGTTTAATGCAATTTTTAAAAAAAAAAATCCTATGGTAAATACTAAAATTAAATAGTACATTGATAAATATTGACACACAATATAAGTGTAGGAGACAGTGCTTATTCATCTAGAAAATATATGTGCTGCCTCTCCACCACACTGCTTAAGGTTGCTTACAAAAACAGGAAAACAATTCTACTTAGAAAAACCAAATCAAAATGAAAATATTCTAAACAGCTGCCAATAAAACCCATAGCATCCAAGCAGAGAGACAACATTAAAATAGTATAAAATCAGGATTCAGCTAGCATAAAATCAAAACAGGAAGCAGCATAAAATCACAAATATATATTAAAATAGCCAAATAAAGAAGTATTTTTTCAAACTCAGTATTGCTTTGGAACCTTACCTCAACACAATGGGCACCAGGTGTACATCTAGAGGAAGGCACTCCAAAGATAAGTGTTGGACTTGGAGTTGGGTTAGAAAGAATGGCTAAATTCACACTGGATTGAATCTTGAGTAAAGTTTCCACTAATGGAAGGCACTTGTGTCAGCAGAACATTCCTTATCCACATCCCACTGAAACTGCAGCCCCCTCAAAAACAGCAGGAGAGATGGAAGAGAAATCTGCAGTAAAGCAGGAAATGTAAAAAACACCCCTCCCCTTTGTGTTAGTGGAAAATTGGGGCAGATGCCTCATCTCACTGCCTATAACATAAACAATAATTTGCAACTAAATATATGTGATGTTCTTTTTCTCTGCATAAATATGTGAATGACTTGTGACCAACTATGTGGAAAGCATACAGCCTAATTGGAGGAACCAAAAGGAGGAAAGCTTTGGCACCAGTATGAACTTAGGCTAGCGAGAGATGCTAAACGCAACAAAAAAGGTTCTTTTCCTATGTACAGAGTAGGAGTAAGAACAAGGACAAGATAAGCCCATTGCGTGGACCGGAAAGTGAAATTGTAACAGGAGATGAAGAGAGGGCAGAACTTCTCAATTCCTACTTTTCCTCAGTCTTTTCTCATGAGAGAAGTGGTGCTCAACATGGCATAAACAGAACATGTGATGAGGGAAGGGATTTGCAGCCTAGAATTGGCATTGGGATAGTGCACAAACACCTGGTTTCTTTAAATGAAACAAAATCCTCTGGGCCAGATGAATTGCACCTAAGGGAACTCAAAGAACTTGCAGATGTAATTTCTGAACCTCTGTCCATTATTTTTGAAAAGTCTTGGCAAACAGGTGAGGTACCAGAAGATTGGAGTAGGGCTGTCAAAAAAAAAAAAAAATTCGGTACAGTTCGGATTCGGCCGAATTTGGCCCTTGTGGGTTCGGTACGTGCCGAAGTCCGAACTCCCCCACTTCGGATCGTTCAATTCGGCGGGAATTCAAAGTTCGGGAAAAAAATTCGGCCGAATAAAGCCATTAAAAACACAACCGCGCCTTTCCGCGGCTCTGGGGGGGGGGCATTTTTGGGCTTAGAGGTCCCAAACTTTCAGCAGAGCTTCAAAGGACGTATATTGAAAGACTCCCCAAGTTTTGTAAAGATTGGGTCAGGGGGGGCTGAGATATGGGCCCTGAAAGGGGTCTCCCCCACCCTTAATGTGGATCTCTCCGCAGAGCTTGCCGCCCACGCACAAAGCTCCCGGCCCGACAAACAGCTGATGAGAGCAAGGGCGGGGCAGGTGCTAAGAACTTTGCAAAGCAACACAACTGCAGAGCAACCCCTTTGCAAATATGCAAAGGGCGGGGCAGGTGTGAAGAATTTTGCAAAACAATACAACTGCAAAGCAACACAAGCACGCAATGCAAAACCTTTGCAACAGTGCATAGCAACACCTGACACCTGGGAGTTTGCATACCATGGAAAGGGACAGAGGCAGCTAGCTATGCATAATGAGCAGGAGGGGGTGGAATGTCTCCTTTTGCATTGGACTTGGGACCAGGCAGATGCATTCTTTAAGTCACCATTTGAAAACCAGTTTTGAGCAAGCATCAATAACCTAACTGATCTTATGAATGAGGAAAAACCTGAAGAATAAAAATGAAGCCCCCCCTCAAACCAGGGAGAGAGAGACTGGAGGGGGAACACACACCCCAGGCAGAACCGGCAAAAGCCCCCTTTGGCTTCCCCCCCCCACCCACAGAAACTGCTCCCTCCCCACACACACACACAGACTCTGCTTTCCCCCCACACACACACACACAGAAAAGAAAAAATATAGATTAAAGCCCCCAAAGGGGTCTTACTGTGGCTGTCTTCTGTTCCAGCAGGAGGGGCTGGGAGGCTGGGTAATCCAATATGATTCCATTTGTATCCAATATAAGATCCATATGTATGCATCTCTCGAGGGTGATCCATTCATCCCAATAGGGGAAAGGGGAAAGCCCATATCTCGGGGGGCCCTGACCCAATGTTTACAAAACTTGGGTGGTCTCTTAAAAAGCCTTGACTGAAGCTCCGCCGAAAGTCTGGGATCGGCACACCCAAAAATGCGCCCCCTGCAGCCATGGAAAGAGAAAAGGGGGGGAGCCAATATTTCAGCCCCCACTGAACCCATCTTTACAAAACTTGGGTGGTCTCTTAAGAGGGATTCTCTGAAGCTATGACAAAAGTTTGGGGGCTGAACCCCCAAAAAAGCGCCCCCTGCAGCCACGAAAATGGAAAAGGGGGGAGAGGAAAAAGGGGTGGAGCCCATATCTCGGGGGGCCCTGACCCAATGTTTACAAAACTTGGGGGGTAACTTAAGAAGCCTAGTCTGATGCTCCGCTGAAAGTTTGGGGTCGGCACACCCAAAAATGCGCCCTCTGCAGCCATGGAAAGAAAAAAGGGGGGGAGCCCATATCTCGGGACCCCCTGACCCAATGTTTACAAAACTTGGGTGGTCTCTTAAAAAAACCTGTCTGAATATCCCCTGAAAGTTTGGGGTCGGTACCCCAAAAAATGCGCCCCCTGCAGCCACGGAAAGGAGCGAATGTGCACAAGCACCCCCTCACACACACATGAGGATTTCCCTCTCTCTCTCTCTTTCCCCGGCCGGCCGCACATCAGCTGATTCCTCCAGCACTCAATCCTGACTGATTGGCCAGAAGAAGACCCAGCTTGGCCACCGATTGGCCGGGGGAGGAGAATGCTGCTTACTGACGGTTATGCTGCTTACTGACGGCCGAATTGGCCGAATTTATTCGCCGAACTCCCGAACTCGCTGAATTCGGCCCCCCCGGTTGCCCGCCAGTTTTGAGTTCGGATCCGTCCGAACTAAAAACCGCCGAATCAAGGGAAATTCGGCTGATTTTCAGTTCGGGCCGAACCGAATTGACAGCCCTAGATTGGAGGCAGGCAAATGTTGTCCCCATCTTCAAGAAGGGGAAAAAGGAGGATCCAGGTAACTACCGACCCATCAGCTTGACTTCTATACCAGGAAAAGTATTCGAACAAATAATCAAACACTCCGTCCTTGAGCATTTAGAAAGGATGGATCTGATCACTAAGAGCCAGCACGGGTTTCTCAAGAATAAGTCATGTCAGACTAATCTTATCTCCTTTTTTGAGAAAGTTACTACCTTGCTGGATCAGGTTAATGCTGTAGACATAGTTTATCTAGATTTCAGTAAGGCTTTTGATAAGGTTCCACATAGTATTCTAGTTGACAAATTGGGAAAACGTGGTTTAGATCCTATTATTATTAGATGGATCTGCAACTGATTGACAGATCGTACCCAAAGAGTGCTAGTTAATGGTTCCTCATCCACTTGGAGAGAAGTGACTAGTGGAGTTCCTCAGGGATCTGTGCTGGGCCCTATGTTGTTCAACACCTTTATAAATAATTTGGATGAAGGAATAGAGGGGATGCTTATTAAATTTGCAGATGATACTAAATTGGGAGGGGTAGCAAATACGGTAGAAGACAAAGCCAAGATGCAGGATGATCTTGAAGTGGAGAAGTGGGCTAGAACTAATAAATGCACTTCAACAAAGACAAATGTAAAGTTCTGCATTTAGGTAGGAAAAATCAAATGCATAATTATAGGATGGGGGAGACTTGTCTGAGCAGTAGTGTGTGTGAAAAGGATCTTGGGGACTTAGTAGATCAAACACTGAACATGAGTCAGCAGTGTGATGCTGTAACTAAAAAGGCAAATGCAGTCTTAGGCTGCATCAACAGAAGTATAGTGTCCAGCTCACGTGAAGTGATGGTATCGCTTTACTCCGCTCTGGTTAGACCTCAACTAGAGTACTGTGTTCAGTTTTGGGCACCACAATTTTAAAAAGATGTAGACACACTGGAATGTGTCCAGAGGAGGGCAACAAAGATGATGAGGGGTCTGGAGAACAAGTCCTATGAGGAAAGGTTGAAGGAGCTGGGTATGTTTAGCCTGAAGAGGAGAAGACTGAGAGGGGATATGATAACCATGTTCAAGTACTTGAAGGGCTGTCATGTTGAGGATGTTGCCGAGTTGTTTTCTGTTGCCCAAGAAGGTCGGACCAGAACCAATGGGTTGAAATTAAATCAAAAGAGTTTCCATCTAGACATTAGGAAGAATTTTCTAACAGAACAGTTCCTCAGTGGAACAGGCTTCCTCGGGAGGTGGTAAGCTCTCCTTCCCTGGAGGTTTTTAAGAAGAGGTTAGATGGCCATCTGTCAGCAATGCTGATTCTGTGACCTTGGGCAGATGATGAGAGGGAGGGCATCTTGGCCATCTTCTGGTCACTTGGGGTGTGGAGGGGAGAGGTAGTTGTGAATTTCCTGCATTGAGCAGGGGGTTGGACTTGATGGCCCTGGTGGTCCCTTCCAACTCTATGATTCTATGAAAGCACAATGTAAATATTTTAAAGAAATTAATTAGAAATAAATGTACACCTTGCATATAACATGCATATACCACGAATACAAGATAATCTACAAAAGCAATAATGAAAAGCAAAGAACAAAGAAGTGAGGGGGGGGGGAATGACCATAAAGAGAAACAAAATAAGGAACATTTGATTATCCCTAGTGTGTGTATTTGTATATGTTGGTGGGGGAGTGATGTTAACCTTTTAGCCTCCCCTTATTTCTTCCCCATCCCAAAATCCCACTACAGATTTGGGTCATATACCTCATTTTCTGAATTACAAGCATCTCAGCTGGGTAAACAGCCTACAAGCCAGCATGAATTTACAAGAGTTCCGCTGAGACTGCTGACTTCAGTGGCTGTGCTTTTCAATGTCCCTTATGTGCAAATAAGATAGCCACACTTCTAAGAGGTCCTTCGGGAGTAAATATATTATGAAAATGTATTGTGGAATCTGAAACAAACAGATAATGAGAATATGAACCGGATAACTGCATTTGGAGGTTGTTTGCCAAAAGAATATAGCTTATTGTAAAAGGAGATAGAAAAAAGTTTATTTTTAAAAGATAAAATGAGGCTTGAGTGTGTATCCTTTAAAAAGACTTTTCTGTCATTGGATTACTGAGCTAATCCCTTAAAATAATAATAGTTCCTTGCCTACCTGCCCATTAATTCTCTCATGCTCCTGCATGCCAAATGGGATTACTTATTCCACAAAGAACTATACCATCCTCCCTGTAATATGCATTAAACATGCTTCCATTTAAAAGCAGTAATAAAGAAATTTATGCGTTTATTCTTTATCCACATGCCAGTTAAGATCTAAGGATATAATACAGTTATGAATGACTTGTATCATGTGAAGTCATCATTTTAAATATCATGATTACTCCATGTTGTAAGGCTAAGGAATGAAAAAAAATGGTTGCTTGTCTTGCTGGTAAGCTCATTATTCTGCTGGACATGTACATTGAACCTGAATTCTGTTAATGGGATAAAAATCTAGTCAACAACTCTGTAATACAGTATCAACCAAAGTGCTCTGTAACGTCCACACAGTAACTGTGCACATTGCATAGAGGAGAAGTCCTCTCTTAACGGGATCTGTTACTTGCAGGCACCAGTTTTCAAGTGAAGGTGCCAGTGATTGGTTTGCCCTGTTGCTAGGCTTTTAATGGACCAATGGGTAGCAGGGGGCAATAAATAACCTTCTACTGTCCAGAGCTAGCTGTCTGCTTGGTAAAAACGTATATCCCTTTCATTTATACAGTTTTCTATGACTAGCAGGTCAAGCAATAATGTTGGGAATTCTCAAATTTGTTGGGAGACATTGTTGGGACAAGTTCATTGGATGAACTATTTACAATTTATTGGATAATTTTATGTTTTTATTTTGCTTTAATCAGTTATATTTTTAATTTTTTTCTACCCACATCACAAAACTTGTGTATGAGGTTAACAGTGCATTCCTAAGGAGAGTTTCTCCAGTCTAAACCAATTGAAATGAATGGGCTTAGACTGGAGTAAATCTCTTTAGAAATGTATTGTAAATCAATTTTTTTTCTTTTAAGTTAGGTGCTGGCTACAGGGCAGTCAAGATTATTGGCAAGTTAGGTACTTTGCATTAATTAGATTGGCAATCACCCTGAGACATTTGTAGTTGGGGGAACTAACAAAACCAGAACTTGTGAGCTGACCAATCTAGGTGCCTGGGGAGGGAATTATCTCAGTGTTTATCATCATCTTCTGAACCTGCAAGTTGATCAGTGTGGGGGAGTAGGGTTGATGAATATATCTTGGTAGATGGTATGCAGGAAAGGAAAAGACAGGTATGGTTATAGTACTGTCTCAAGCTTAGAGGTAGAGCTAGTCTACCCAAATGCTGGTTGCCCAAGTCGACATATGCCACAAGCAGTTCTCCAGTACTCTTTGCCTTGTAGTCATTGAGGGACAGTGTGCCAGCCTCCTGGGGCTCGAATGGTTCCAGCCCCTGGGGATCCACATGGTTGGTGTGAAGCACATTGACCACTCACAGTTCGAGGCCGTATGGAAGGAATTCAAAAGCGTCTGGAATGCACCATTGGGTCGTTACAAGGGCCCGCCAGTCAAACTTCAAATTGATCCGACCGTCACATCAATCCAACTCAAGCCCCGTTGAGTGCCATTCTCACTCAAGGATAAGATCGATGCCGAACTGGACCATCTCATTGAACAAGGTGTCCTGGAACTGGTTCCCAACGCCAAGTGGGAAACACCTATTGTCAAGCCGCTGAAGTCCAACGACGAAGTAAGAATGTGTGCTGAGTGCACTATCAACAAAGCCCTTCAGCAGCATTCATATCCTGTGCCCATCGTCAGTCACCACCTCACATCCCTGGCTGGGGGCAAAGTCTTCGCCAAGCTTGTCCTCGCTCAGGCATACCAACAGCTTCCAGTTGATATGGCCTCTGCTGAAGCTCAGACAATCATCACCCATAGGGGGTGTTCCATGTCAAACGCCTCCAGTTTGGGGTCAGCAGGGCACCAAAGATCTTCCAAGGCCTAATGGAAGATGTCTTAAAAGGTCTTCCAGGAGTCATTCCCTACTTCAACTATTTCCTTGTCGCTGGTGAGTCTGAGGAGGAACTCATGGTGTTCGTTTTTCTTCTCACATCTTGTTTTGTGTGCTTCTCTCTCTGTAAGAGCCATCAGAAGACATCAGCCCCATTCAACATGTGTGGGTGGGACCTGGGTGGGAGCTGGGTGGGAGCTCCAAAGAGTTTTTTTCTTTCCATCCCCCCTCCATGAGGTGCAAAATCTCCAGCACACCTTGTCCTGTTCTCCACCCCACCCCCCAATTGGTGGTATGCATAGGCTAGGCCATGGGTCAAGAACTTTTTCCAGGGGCATTTTTGCATCCTGATCGATTCCAGCCTCAGCTGAAGAGTATCACCTTCTCTAGGATCTCATGGGTACTTTACCAGACCTATTAGAAGATCCTGAGAAAACATGCAATCGTGTCAACATTATTTTCTTATAAGGGATGAATGACTCCAGAGCCTTTAGGCCAAACCATTTCTGATAATCAGTAAGCAAATACAGATCCAGATTTTCACATATGGTTGGGATTCAGATTTGGGGGGAGTTGTGCCTCATATGTTGACTAACCTTGGTCTAAAAAGAAACCCTGATCCATGAATACAATAGCAAGCTTTCTACAAATCTGGTTTCTGAAAAGTGCTGGTAAATGGATATAAGACTGATTTATTGTAAGAAAACTAAGCATTTATACCTCACTTCATTTATTTTGCTTGTAAATCAGTTCAGCTAGCCAAAAGTCCCACCATTCCAGGGTGGCCATTACAAAAGGCATCCCTGTTTGAAGAAGCTGTGAAGATGTTTAAAGCGATGATATTAGCGGCTCACGCAGTTATAGCTTTTGGATGGAAAGATAAAACAAAGTGGACTATGGACAGGTGGAATAAGTGTTCGAATATGTGCAAACAGATGTATTGGGATACTTAAAACAACAGACGATGGGAGAAACAGAAGAAATGGAACTGAAGACTAAGTGGAACCCATACATTAATTGGGTGAAAAGAGGAGAAGCCAACGAAGAGACTTTAGTAAAACTAAAAAGGCTATGCTCATGGCTGAAAATATGAAAATATGATATTATGGATTGGTCCGTGGGGGGAGGGAAAGGGGGGGAAGGGGGAAATTTGTATTGGAAGAAGGAAAGTGTAAAGTGTAATTATAAAGGTATGGAGATGTAAAATGACCTCCAATGCAATAAAAATATATTTTAAAAAAAAGCTGTGAAGAATTTCCAGAGCTGCTCAAATGTATTGGTCATTTATTTTATTTACAAAAGTTATATCCTGCTGATTTGTCCTCAGAAGGACCACCAAAGCAGCTAACAATTTAATTCCCTAACAATTTAAGGGAAATGAGGGGCAGAAGGTTGAATGGGCTTCTGTTCACTATGCCTATAGCTATGTGTATTCTACCTGAAGCGTGAGGGAAAGGCCCTTTCGAAGTAGCCTTGTTTCATGATTTATTTTGATTGCAGATTCTCTCTTGTGGCTGGTATTGCTATTTATATCCTGGCTTGAAAGTTACCTCAGAGTATACATACCATCTGCTATTCACACACGAATCTCCTTGCATCACAATGTCACAATACACTGGAGCTGGTGATTGAAAAGGTTGTGTTTACACATAATAGTGCCATGATAGGGTTGTTTTTATTTTGTGGATCACAAATTTTACCACAGTTGTTGATTTGCTTCAGATTATATTCTAAAGAGAATTCCTCTTCCTTCTCTTTTTTAGTATTCAGATTCTTGTAAATTGAGCTCAGGCATGGCAAGTTACTTTGGTGGTTTTAAACTGAAGGGAATAACGAATGGGGAAAGAGAAATGATGCCATTAAAACACAGACAATAGGTTGGATCCAGACTAAATTCACTGTTAACAGAAGGGTAGTTGTAATGTTTTACAATTCCCCCTTCCTGCACCATTCCGAAGTATTCCTTGTCCCCCAGGAGCAACATTTCAGGTAGATCAATCATGGATTGCTCGAGGGGGGGGGGGGGATTCTGTTATGTTGACTGGCATTCCTTCTATTAGAGGAAAGTTGAGTCTGGATCCAACCATTTGTGTTCTGTGGGGAAATTCTGATGGATATTTATGATGACCAGGACTAGGTGGTCCTAATTGTTCTGAAGATCACCAGCTGGCAGCCAAGAGCTGCAGCATCCAAGACTCACCACCATTTCTCTAGCTCCCTCCACCACTCAGATGCAGCCCAAACATATAATATAACTTATCCAGCTCAGCGCCACCAAGATGACCAGGGCACCCCAGAAAGTTGTCTTTCTAGCTCCCTTCAAGCCCTGTCAATGGTTTCCTGACAAGAGACTCCCATGATAACAGAGGAATTGTCAGCATGGGAATCAGACAACTCTATCAGATCCCCAAAAGTCTCAGCAACATTATTCACTGCCTCTCTCAGCTTCCCAGTCTCAGACCCTGATCTCAAAGAAAATAACTCTTTCCCTGAGATCCAGAAGTCCATTGTGTGAGTGCATAGTCACAACCTCTGCCCCACAGTGAAATAGCCTTTCATGTAACACTCAATAATTCATTTCATAACCTCCATCCCACTGGCTTCCTAATATCATAGCTAGCAGTGTCATTATACCTTATAAAAAATCACTTAAAAAAAACCCTGATACCTAGCTATTGCTACAAAGATAAATAAGACTAAAGGGTTAGTTTATAAAAATTCAGTCTCATTAATTACTGTGGATTCAGGCTGCTCCTGCAATTAACTTCAAAGACCTGAATTCTATTGAAGTCAAAATTTCAAACACAAATATTGAGTTTCAAATATGAATGTATTTGACCTGAAGTTTGCAGCCAGGAATCCTTGTTACCTTTTTTAGAAATGCTTGGTCACAAAGAGGGTAGAATGCACTGCTATCATATTTCCCCTTTTACCCCACCTTCCAAGTGTTATATAGTAGTTAGAGTACAAGACTAGGATTTGGGGGACCCAGGTTCAAATTCTCACCCTGCTACAGTAGTTCACTGGATGGCCTTGGGTTCATCACTCTCAGACTAACAAGGCCAAGGGAAGAATGACGTTGTAAAGCACTTTGGATCCCTATTGGGGAGAAAAGTGTGATGTAAGCAAACAAATAAATAAATAAGCAAGTTTGCTATGCTAAATACCCCTAGTACCTCTATTCCCCCTTGGCTTGCTGGTCTGTAGTGCCCAGCTCTCCATATCTGTTAAAGCATTACATGCTTCCTTTGCCTAGACCAAACATAATATTTGCTGTCCCAGTGCTGATTAAGGGCATTGGTATCGGGCAACCATAACCCCTTAAACCCCTTATACAAAGAATACAAACTTTTATCAAAACATCAGCACAGCTTTGGAGGGAATGACCACAACTATTTTATTGGCAAACAGCTGAACGTGCCTTGGCATAGCATGGGTGCTGGATTAGGATATCAGCCGCCCCATAGCAGACCCGCTGGGAGTATCAAGGGATGGCTGTACTGGGACGCCATCTGGGCATGAGCCACTTGGTGGTTTCCCCACCACTTGGATAGAGGCCATCTATACAGCCCCTGAACCAGGTGTGTCTCAACCCGGGCCTCACCCAAAACCCCTTATTGGGGTCCCAACAACAGAGGAAAGGGGCACACAGGCCGCTTCCCCCATAAACTGAATCCAGCCACATGCTTACACCTCTTAGTTGTGACATAATTACAATTTAACACTGCTACCCAAACCGGGGGGGGGGGAACAAAGCTGGAGACAGACTGAAGCTGGCCACGGGACCAGCTCCCCTTAAATGCTGAGCAGGAGGACCAGAGTGGAAACTCCCCTCCTGCTCAGCCCACCCAGCCACACCCCTCTCACTCTGGATGGGCTGATTCAAGCCTACCCCTGGAGCATGATTGGCTGGGCTGGGCTGGGCAATACAGCCCGAGCCCTTGCAAGGCATGGCAGCCAACGGCCGCACCGACCCTGGAAAGCTGCCGCCTGCATCCGAACACCCATCTGCCTCCTCCCCCAGTCTGGGCCACCAAATTTTGGCTCTGGGTAAGTCATGGAACCCTATGCTTCAACCAAATCCAACATTCTGGGTTTTTGGGTTGGGTTTTTTTTCCAGCTTTGTGTTTCTTTGTTATGCTTCTCAGTCTAAGTCTCAACTTCTTTTAGCTCATCCATCTCTGTCTACTACCATCATACGACCTCTCTAGAACTGAAACTATGTGGGGTGTTTTCAATCCTCTCTGCCCATTTTCAAAGCCTCTTTTTCCACTCACTGTCCACTTTTTTATCTTGGTTCATCACATTTCCCCTGGAATCCCTTCCCCTTACCTTCTGAAATGTCTTTCTAGGATCAACACCAGTGTATACACAAAAGTGATTTTGTCCCTAAGTCCTGTAAGAGGGCTTTAACATTAGCCACATTTTCTCCTCCTTTGGCAGAATCTGTACTGAAAATATTTTGGAAACTTCTTCCATGAACAGATGAAATAAGTGTGAACATTCCCTGCTATTACATAAGCTCAGCAAATCATTGCCAGGGGCTTCACCACCACAGGCATGATACAATATAAACTGGATATGTATAACAAATCCTGCAGTCTCCAGCTGAAAGGCTTTCTGCGTAGCAAGGCTGAGAAATAGTTGACACTGTGGAAAGCCACAGCTGTATGAGGCAAGCAATACAAGGCAAGATGTCCTGTCTCTGGACAAAGCATCATGTTAAATTCATATTTTCCCCATCCAGGGCACCTTCTCATAGACAGTTGTAATGAATACATATTTGTACTCAGACCACGCAATACTTTGTTTTTTATGCAACAGAAGGGTGCAACACTTGGCCCAAGGTGAGCTCACGGAATCTGTCTTTTGAAGTTTGTTAAAACAGGAGAGGACATGGTTTACCTCATAAACACTTTTTCTGTCTATGGATATTTGATATGTGTTTGCAAAATGTTGTGATACATTTAAAATGTATATGAAACCACATCTATAAAGAAAGGGCTAGATTCAACCAACTTTTCTGCTGAAGAAAAGGGAGGAGTTGGTTCCCTTTGACTACCAAAAAGGTTACGTTGGGGACCATGGGACCTTCATGGTCTGTAGGAGTTGTAGAAAGGACGGGTTCTAGGTGAGATTGAGCGAAATAGCTCGCTGGATCCAGAGTCTCACTCCAACTATACACTTTAGAGTCATCAGTGGAATTAGAAATCATTGGAAGTCACCAATCTTTCCTCAATCTTCTCTGCACAAGTTAGGTAGCCTGTGCTGGCATTCAGTTTCACATTTTAAGACTACTTCTGACACGATGTTTTCCCTAGATGATTATAAAAATATATATGTATACTGAATTCAAAGTTCTGAGTGGGGGGAAATCATTGTTGTACTTTCTATGTTATATACCTATGACAAAATAGACACATTTATTTTTCATGCAAGAGGGTGAATTTATTTTGTACATGGTTTTCCTGTGCTTCCGTATGAAAAAGTCATATATTAAGTGGTCCAAAGGGACTTGAGGAACAAAGGGAAATTATCATTTTCCCCTCAGTTTCTCATGGAATGAGGGAGACCTTGCCTGTCACTTCATCCAGCCAGGAAAGAGGAAAAAGGAATAGATTGGCATGGAGGTGGTCATTTGGTTCATTGTGTGAGTGCTCTGAAACACCACTGGAAGTCATGAGATTGAAGCTCACAACTTCCCCCCAAACCACTTCCTATAACTAATAACATTCCTTTTTCTTTACCACTGTCTCTATATTTTAAGAAACAATATCAAAATTCTTCAGTTTGGTTTATTAAGAAAAAAGGCACCACAGGAGAAGAGAAACACTCAAATTGTGGCTTGAGTGTCTGCCATTTCCTGTTACTTCACTGACCTTCCTAAGCTTTATAGTTTTACGACTTCCTACAGATTCTTTGCCTCTGGACCCCAGTGGCCCAGCTTGTTGCAATATGTTTTGCACTTTCCACTTCCAGGATGATCAATAACCCAACAAAAAAACTCATGTTTAGTACTTTTACTTCAAGCTCTCACCTGCAGCTTGAAGTTCTGAAGTGACCTAGAAAAAGTCAGGATGGAAGAATATGTATTTTTTTTAATCTTCACCATTTTAGGGTGTCTTATTTAGCCAAGCTAATTTGCTCATTGATTGTTTTCATTTTTGACAGTTAGTTGTCATTTTTCTGGAGCATATCTCTGAAGTTAATTGTTGAGCTTCAAGGGACCTTTCCTTGGCCCTTTTCATCTCAGCACCTGAGGTGATGTGAAAACCAAAGGAACAGCTTGTTGTTAAATAATAACAAAAATCCTTCTAAAATTAGAGGGGGGAGTGCTAGGGTTGAGTAAAACAAAGCTTAATTGAGAATACAGAATATGATTTTTTTTTCAGTACAAGAGAGGAGAAGAACCTTTAACATGAAAGAAACAGATAACATTATTCAGTAACAAGCAAATGTTTTTGAAAAAAGGACTTGGAATGTAGTTGTGGAGTTACTGTTCCATGAAGAAAAACATGCAGAAGTCCTTGCAGAAGTTTAATTCTGCCTACATTTAATATGATAGTATGAATAAGAGTCAATTCAAAGATTCTGACATAGGGATTGTTATCACATGCACTTGCTTTCATGTGTATCCTTAGACATGATATGTGTGGACCCCTAACCTGAGTTCAGGACACTCACCCAAAATTGGGAAAATGTTTTGCTCTGATTGCATTCAATGGGAGATCTTTGAAGGGCACTGCAAATGTCTCTACCATGAAAAACTGACACCCCCCCTCCAGAGCCATTGGAGCAAAACATTTTCCCAGCCCCCCATTGAAGTCAATGATGGGAACTTTTTCCCATGAGTTGCTTCGGTGTGCATTGGCCCACTAAAGTCTAAGAGAATTTTTTTTGCAGGGCTCTGAAGGGGGCTGTTTTTTCAAGGTAGAAGGACCAAATTTGCAACTTTATTTGGTAAAGTTTGGGTCTAATTTTATAGGCCTCCAAAGGGGGGTGCACCCATCTTCCATTGGAAACAATTGGAAACTCCATTAGATAGATGGGGCACCACTTTTGGGACCCATAAAATTGGACTCCCTGACCCAAATTTCACCAAACCTGGAGGTTCTCCTGAGGAGAGTCACCTGCAGTTATGCTGAAAATTTGGTGCCTCTACCTTGACAAACAGCCACCCCAGAGACCCACAAAAATTCCCATAAACTTCAAAGGAGCCAAAAAAAATTGGATATTTGAAAAAACCAGGGAAAAAAAACCCTATACTGGTATGGGTATTCAACTTTTGTTTTGGCTTCTCTGAAAATTTTCAGGTCCAATACACCCAAATCTGAAAAATACCCCTCTCCCCCAAAATGGTGCACACTCTTAGAGTGCACTCTAGATGCCATCATTTGCAATTTCAATGATTAAGGAAACTGTAAAAGTTGCTGATGTAATCTTGGAAAATGTAATATGTCCCACTATTATATACAATATTTATCTTCATGTGGTTAACAGGAAGAGCTAGAAACACATGATGTGAACTAATTCAAATCAAATCCATACATTCTGAAAATATGGTTTTCTCTTGGATACTATGTCTGCAATCCTAATAACATTTATGGGACTTACTTCTACATAGACTTAGGATTGTTCCTTTAAGATTATCCAACAAACTATTTGATTTCCTCAGAAAACCTTTTAAAGCTGCAGAAGGTTGGACAATATTACATTCTTCTGAATTACTGTGGGAACTTTTCAAAAAAGGGAATTTTGGCTCAGTCATCAATGCTATCCTTTGAAAAAGTGGTCTTTTTCAATTGTACACTCTTTCACACAATGCAAGGGGGGGCTTTGTGATAACTAAGATATGAGATGAGATGAGATGAGTACAGATTGTGCAGTTGTTTGTATTGTGTAACTGAATATTGGCAATGAATAATGTTGACTGACATCTTAGCTTTTGGGGCTTACAAATTTAAACACCTCATCTCCATTTCTGTCATTAGAGTGCACTGAGGCAGGATATTTGGTGAAGACAAGAAAACAAATTTGTTTTTGTTTTTAGTTAGGAGGTTGTCTACAAACTAAGAAATAGCAAAACTAAATGATGGAAATATCATCGAAGCATCAGAAAATAAATGTAGTAAATTTTCAGTGATATTTGTAGTTTCAGGTGGGTACAGTGTTGGTCTGGAGTTAGGGTTGCCAACTTCCAGGTACTGACAGGAGAACAACCAGCAAAAAGCTCAACATCAAATGACTATTTGAACTACAAATTTAAACAACAGTCTTATGTATTTATCCACAAAAAACACCAAGTGTAACAATTGAAAGCACGAAATACAAAGTGAATATACAAAATAACACAAATAAGCATGAAAAAGGTCCAAGGATATATACAATATGAAACAAACAGGCAACTAGAAGTCCAAAAATAAAGTTGGCTGTGAATGCAATAGCTTGGTAATCAGCAATTTCTGTAGCCTGGGCAAGGGCTGCGTTGTATCATGTCTTCTTCCCCAACAAGGCAACAAACCAGGGTCGGTTGGCACAAGGAGTCAGGGCAAAAATGCAAGGAAACAGGGAACATTTTTGCCACTAGGGCTTCATCAGCCAGAGTATGCCCCCGCCCCCCAGGAGCTGTTCAAAAAAAAAAATTCCCTATGCATCTCAATGGTGGCAACAGCTCCTGGGGGGCATTTTTACAGGTACAGTAGAAGCCCCAAACTTTCAAGGTAGCTAGAAGGGACTCTCCTTGCAAGAACCCCCAACTTTGGTAAAGATTGGGTCAGTGGGTCTGGAGTTATAAAGTCTGGAAGGAGTCGCCCCCATCCTCCTCCATTCAAATGCATTGACAAAGTGGCTGTGTTCAGACTCTTTAATGTGATGTTTGCAATGTATCTGAATAAAGAAGCAGAGCTTTAAACCATGGGTAAGTTCACCCCACACCTCCATAGAGACAAAGTGTATCACACTGTATCTCTATGAAGACACTGGGCGAACTTTCCCACCCACCGTTTAAAGCCCAGCTTCTCCATTCAGATAGATTGTTAACATCATATTAAAGAGTCTGCCAATTCATCTGAATGGAGGAAGATGGGGTGACCCCTTCTAGACCCCATAACTCTGGACCCCCTGACCCAATCTTTACCAATTTTAGGGGTTATTGCAAAGAGAGTCCCTTCTAGCTACCCTGAAAACCTCTACCTGCAAAAATGTTCCCGCAGGAGCCACGGAAAATAGGATATTCAAGAATGGCAAATTTGGCTTTGCCAACCTCCCGGATTTTGCTGATTCGGTATACCCAAACCAGAAATTTGCCAAATTTGCATTTATTCGGTATTTTTCCAGTTCGGTTTTTACCAAATCAACAGCCCTAGTAGCAAGCTGTCTCCACGCTAGCAGGAGACACAGACACAAGGTGAGGCCTTAAAGTGGCAATGCAGGGAAGGGAAGCTGAGTGCCCTGGTCTTCACAGTGAGTAATTTCTGCAAAGGTCAGGTGGTGGCAGTGAGTGTACTTAAAAAGAGAGAGAGAAAAGCCCCTTGGAGAGCAAGACAGAACAGGGTCTACAGGGTCTGTTCTACCACACTTACTATTGACTATTTTTATTTGGTTTTAATGTCACCCTGGCCTTTTAAAAATGTATGCTGATATTTTGTAAACTATTTTAGAGACTGTGGTGAGAAATGTGGCTTAAAAATACCTTTTTATTTATTATTATGCTTATATAATTTGATTTCTTTGTTTTTAAAGGCTTTTTTGTTTTAATATAACATTTATACATGAGAGCTGATTTTTTTAAAAAAGTTAATTTTGAAAAGAACTTCCCAAAGAACTTTGTCTTGATTTATTCAATTGCTGTGGTAAGTTGTGAATGAAAGTGTGAAAATCCACTGCCTGGTGAGAGGAAAAGCTGTCCAGAACTATTCACTGTGAACTACAATATGCTGTGAGAACATTTTGGGTCACATGAGCCTCTGAGGCATTTTAGTAGGATCCAAATGCTAAGGCTGAATGTCTTGGAGGGGGAGAAATAATTACCTCACAGAAAAGCACCTGTTGCAGGCTGTACAGGAAAAGTTTTATTTTGGGGAAGAAGGGAACTCTGCTGGGATTACCTTTCAGGTACAATTAAGATCTGTAGACAAGAAGAAATGAAAGGGACTCGATAGTCCTCCAAAATGAGCCTATAAATGCTCCAGTGTATAAGAGGCCACTTACACACCGAGGAATCTTGGGAACATACACAGGGCTTGTTACTAGGTTCTACACAGGCAATAGTATCATTTGGGAGAATTGCCACTTTCACGTGGGTACTTTGCACAAGGTTGCCCTGATTTGTTGCTTGGTATGTTTTTACACATCTGGGTTGTCTTGATCTGTTGTTGGGGTGCTTCTAAACACTTCACTGTTGAGAATTCTCCCCAGAACATACCTTGTCTTATTTAAGTTGTCCTTGTCATGGAACTGCATACATGTTTTTGACCACTTTCTATGTGTGTTTCTCATATTTTTGGGAGATATTTTAAATTAACAGTATTACTATGGAGGTAATGCAGAACTATGAATTGCAAGATATATCAATGTATATACATTGATATACAAAGGTGTATCTAAAATTTCATCCACACAAATGAAAAGCACCAGAATTTGCAGTGGGTCATCAGAAAGCTATGGAGTGGATCCCCTGACTCAGCAAAAACAAGTACAGAATAGAACAGACGACATTTGTTCAATCCTATTGGTTATTGTTAGAAGAGATATATTCAACTCATTAATTATTTGTTCCCTTCTCCAAGAGAGTTGCCCCAAACCAGACAATTGTGTGCACTCCACTGTATGCATAGGAATATGATGAATGCTTATGTTGGTGGTGCACCAGTTAGGTTTCAGTTGCACTGTGGCTCAAAAATGGTACATGGTGTTCCTTAATAGGAGGTGTCAGTGTCATACCTGCCTAGGCTACTACCATTGAGAGATGGCTTTGAGATTTGGCATGGGGCTTTGGATACAGTGTGTGGGAATGAGGATAGAAATAAAAGAGTAGAATCACAGTTTGGCCTAGCAGTGTCTGCCCGCTCTGTCTGTTAGGTGGGGTTTAGGAATATGCATTTGGATATACATGACCTGATATTGTACCCGAAATGATCTGTTTCAGGTCAGCTTAGGGACACCAGAAATGACTCAAACACTCCTGAAATTCCAGAAGTAACAAAAATTTCAGGAGTGTTCTGGAGTTTCAGTGAGGTGCAGGAGTGGGGAGAGACAGTGAAGAAGCTGGCTTAAGAAACCTCTGTTAGTTAGCATCTCTCTTCCCTTGGGATTAGAAACTAACAGCCAGGTAGACATCGCCTCAGGTAATGGCTCTTTAAATTTTAAAAGGGAAGGAATCAAACTAGCCCCAAACTCACCATTCTGCCATTGACCCTGTTGGAGGCTTGTCCCTTAGGGCTGTTGATTCGGTTCAGCCCGAACTGAAAATCAGCCGAATTTCCCCTGATTCGGTGGTTTTTAGTTCAGGAGGAACCGAACTCAAACCTGGCGGGCAACCGGGGAGCCGAATTCAGCGAGTTCGGGAGTTCGCGAATAAATCCGGCAAATTCGGGGCCGTCAGTAAGCAGCATAACCGTCAGTAAGCAGCATTCTCCTCCCCCGGCCAATCGGTGGCCAAGCTGGGTCTTCTTCTGGCCAATCAGTCAGGATTGAGTACTGGAGGAATCAGCTGATGTGCGGCCCGGCCAGGGGGAGAGAGAGAGAGAGAGCGAAATCCTCGTGTGTGTGTGTGTGGTGCTTGTGCGCATTCGCTCCTTTCTGTGGCTGCAGGGGGCTTATTTTTTGGGGTACAGACACAAAACTTTCAGTGGAGCTTCAGATGAAGCATCTTAAGATACCCCCCAAGTTTTGTAAACATTGGGTCAGGGGGTCCCGAGATATGGGCTCTCCCCCTTTTCCCTCCCCCCTTTTTCCATTTATGTGGCTGCAGGGGGCGCTTTTTTGGGGATATAGCCCCCAAACTTTCAGCATAGCTTCAGACAATCATTCTTAAGATACCACCCAAGTTTTGTAAAGATGGGTTCAGTGGGGGCAGAAATATTGCCTCCCCCCCTTTTCTCTTTCCGTGGCTGCAGGGGGCGCATTTTTTGGGGTGCAGATCCCAAACTTTGAGCGGCGTTTCAGACAAGTGTTCTTAAGAGACCACCCAAGTTTTGTGAACATTTGGTCAGGGGGTCCCGAGATATGGGCTTTCCCTTTTCCCCTTTCCCCTTTCCCCTTTCCTCTTTCCCCTTTCCCCTTTCCCCTTTCCCCTTTCCCCTTTCCCCTTTCCCCTTTCCCCTATTGGGATGAATGGATCAGCCAATCCTGTGCATCTCCAGAGCAAAACGTCCCGTGCCTAATTGGAATCATCTTGGATTACAAGTCCTCCCCAGCCCCTCCTGATGGAACAGAAGACAGCCACAGTAAGACCCCTTTGGGGGCTTTAATCTATAATTTTTCTCCTGTGTATGTGTGTGTGTGTGGGGGGGAAAGCAGAGTCTGTGTGTGTGTGGGGAGGGAGCAGTTTCTGTGGGTGGGGGGGAAGCCAAAGGGGGCTTTCGTCGGTTCTGCCTGGGGTGTGTGTTCCCCCTCGAGTCTCTCGCTCCCTGGTTTGAGGGGGGAGGTTTCAGTTGTGTGTCTTCTGGTTTTCCCTGTTGCAAAGGTGTTGTTTTACTTTGCAGTTGCTTTGCAAACTTTTCAGCTGTTGTCGGGGCTGGGAGCTTTGTGCGTGGGCGGCAAGCTCTGCTGAGAGATGCACATTAAGGATGGGGGGACCCCTTTCAGGGCCCATATCTCAGCCCCCCCTGACCCAATCTTTACAAAACTTGGGGAGTCTTTCAATAAACGTCTTTTGAAGCTCTGCTGAAAGTTTGGGACCTCTAACCCCAAAAATGCCCCCCCCCAGAGCCGCGGAAAGGCGCTATTGTGTTGTTAATGGCTTTATTCGGCCGAATTTTTTCCCCGAACTTTGAATTCCTGCCGAATTGAACGGACCCGAAATGGGGGAGTTCGGACTTCGGCATATCCCGAATCTAAACGGCCTGAATTCGGCCGAATCCGAACTATACCGAATTTTTTTAAATTCAACAGCCCTATTGTCCCTGCCAGGAGCATCAGGGGCAGCAGAGCCCTGGCCAAGGTTAGGGAGTCAGTGCCCAGTCTGTACAAGACAAGGGAAGCAGCACTTGGCCTCTAGCTCCTTCCATGTGGAGGTATAAGGGAAAAGGCATATCTCTGCAGTGGAAGGAGCTATAGACTTTAAAAAAAAAGAAAGCTGGGAACTCAGAGAACCTTATTAGAATATACAAACAGGGACCCACGATACTTGTGTGGGATCCCCTTCCCTCACCAAGCTTCCCACTCTCACTCATGCTTGGCACAGCACACTTCCCAAACTCTGCCACTGGACCACTGCTTCCCTCTCGATCTCTGCAACAGTCGCAGCAGCACCGCAGGTCCCAGCCATCCAATCATCTCTGATTCCAGCATGGCTCCTGGCTATGCACAGAAAGGACATTGATTTGTAGCAATTTGGGCAAAATAGCATCCTGAAACTCCGGGAAAAGCACGAGGTGGAAGCAAAGTGACTTCTGAAGGTCGGGAAAACCATGCATAACTCCAACGAAGCCCCAAAGCAGTCTGGTGGTGAACACAAGGCAAAGTACCCATGCATAAAAGGCAATGGAAAGGTAGAACACATCTTGATTAGCAATTACATTTCTGCATCATTTGAAAATGGGCCTTTTTAAGTCTATTGTTCTACTCATGCTTTTAAAAGCATTAATTATGGGGGAAATAACAAAAAATATTCATGCTTTTACAAGCTCCTTGGTCTTGATGATTAATGAAAACCTATTTCTGGCAGGAGACATTCAGTGGATGTCCTCCTCTGTGAATGTGTGCACATCTCAAATAATCTATTGTGCTTCCACAAAGTGTTCTACTTATCAGTAACAAATTGCTATGACTCTTCTTTTAAAAGTGCTGCGGTTTTGATAATCCTACAAAATGATTTGGCCAAAGTCAGTAAGGTCCGACAAGAGTGTAACATGAGCCTTTCATTCACAATCACTAGGGTTCCCAACCTCCAGGTACTAGCTGGAGATCTCCTGCTAATACAACTGATCTCCAGCTGATAGAGATCAGTTCACCTGGAGAAAATGCCCACTTTGGCAATTGGACTCTATGCCATTGAAGTCCCTCCCATCCCCAAACCCTGCCCCCTTCAGGCTCCACCCCAAAAACCTATTTTGGGTGGCAAAGAGGGGCCTGGCAACCCTAACGATCACAAATAGGAAACAGAGCTTACTTTGAAGTCAGAGGTGGACCTTGAGGTTAAATATCAAAGCTCTTAGAAGTAAACAGAAGAGGGGCCCAAACTGAAGACCTATAGGAGTGTTCTTTTTAATACCTTTTTTGCATGTGTGTGTGTGTGTGTAAAGTGCCATCAAGTCGCAGCCATCTTATGGCGACCCCTTTTTTTGGGTTTTCATGGCAAGAGACTAACAGAGACAGCAGCCCTGGTATTCCTTGGCGGTCTCCCATCCAAATACTAACCAGGGCTGACCCTGCTTAGCTTCTGAGATCTGATGAGATCAGGCTAGCCTGGGCCATCCAGGTCAGGGCCTTTTTTGCATAGCTTATCAGAAAGTACTAATGTACACCCTTCCATGTTATTTAAGCCATTGTAGTTGTATCATTAATGTTTTTAAAATTATTTATTTACTTCATTTGAACCCTACCTTCTCCACAATAGGGAACCAAAATGGCTTACATAGTTATCCTCTCCTTCTTTTTATCCTGACACCAACTCTGTAAGCTAGGTTAGGCTAAGTGTTTGTGACTGGCCTAAGGACACCCAGCAGGTTTCAGTGGCAAAGTGGGGATCTGAAACTGCGCCTCACAGATCCTAGTCCTAGTATACCACACTGGCAATGTTGGCCACCCACCCAACTCATTTTCTGACATGAACCGAGGATTCTAATGTGTGCATGAGTTGGGAGGCTTGAGTAAAAGCTTCATGGTGCAATGAAAACAACTTGGTGTGATGTTATACACTTTTAACATTTCAGTTCCAGCTGTTCAGATAAAATATCGGGTTGGATCCAACGATTTGTCAGTAAAAAAAACTCTGATGGTCGTGATCTCCTCCCCCAGCACTTTCTAACTTCCTGGGGTTTTGGGACATGAACTAATCAGCACAAAGTCAGGAGGCTGCAGTTGGGAGGGAGAAGAGCATGAAATCTCCTTTTCTGCCTCTTCTGGCAGCATAGCTTCGTTGGTGATTGCTAGTGGTACAGTGTTATTAGGGTCCCAGGGATTCTGATGTGGGAACCTTAGGTCAAATCCTTGCTCAGCTTAAAGATTAAGGATTGCCATAGGCAAGTCACTGCATTTCAGTGTCACGGAGATATTGTGGTGGCTAAATAACCATTCTGAGCTCTGTGAAAGAAGGATACGTTTCAGATAAAAGAAACATATTTTACAAATTTCATCTTCAAGTGACTGGAAGGACCTGAAGGACATCTATGACTGATCACCATTTGTTCCTATTGTTTAGTTATTTACTTCATTTATACGCTACCTTCCCCCCCCCCAATGGGGACCTAAATGAGTTTACATCATTCTCATTGCCTCTATTTTATCTGCACGTAGGTTAGGCTGAGAGTGTGTGACTGGCCCAAGGTCACTCAGTCAACTTCCATGGCATAATGGGGATGTGAATCTCTCAGATCCTTGGATCTCTCAGATCCTTGTCTGACACACTAGCCACCACAACACACTGGCTTTGATCATGTGAGGTCCCTGCTGCTATATGAAGTGATACAGCCCAGATTCGATTTTACCATCTCAGTGAGAACTAAGGCAGGATTTAAAAGGGGGGGGGGGTGAAACCTGCTGAGATTATCTTGTGGGTTTATCTGGGCCTAGCTTTGTGCCTTCTTTGCAAATGTTAAGGAGCCAAAACACCTCTAAATCTAGCACTGAAATATGATTTTTCTTTCTCTTTTTAATATAATATAGGGACCCTGGCTGCAGTTCATTTTGTTATCTCTGCTGTGCTTTATGATCACATTAGACTTGATCAGTCTTTAGGGCAGAGGTACTTAACTGAAGCTTCAAAGTCATTAGTGCATATGAATTGAACTTAAGGTTTCAAAAAAATCCAAACACTACCATTCTGAGGGCAAAAAAATAATTTCCTCTCAACGGTCTGCTAATTTCCGCTGCTATTGTACGTTGTGTGAAACAATGCAGGTGTCAACACGGTTGTCATGTGGTGCAGGCACGGGAGGGTCTCTAAACTGATTGTATTAGAACGTGATACACAATTCATTGGCCCGATGGGATATGCACTGCTAGCCGCAGAAAATCTCGCAACCGCAACTAAAATCACACACGCACACAGGACAAGTAACATTTGGTCTATTTTTTGATACAACTGGCACTCTTTTAAGCCTTTTGATAGTTCCATTTCAGCTGGGATTCATGGGTTTTTAAATGAAAATTATAGAGAGAGGATAATTAAGAACTGCTAGAAGCAAATCAAATAAAAAACAGTCATACGCAATTTCCTTTACTGAAGGCACACTTGGGGATGCTGTAGAAGCAGCTGGACAATTTGTCCATTTTCTTTGACATGCTGCTGATAATCCAAGCTGTGATACACAGAGCAAAACCATTTGCTCACTTATAAACTTCTCAGTATGCCAAAACTGCAAAGGAACCACATGAAGCGATCCTATACTGAGTCAGACCATTTGGTCTGTTAAAGTCAGCATCATGAGCTCTGACTTGTGGTGGTTCTTCAGGGTCTCAAGCGGAGGCTATTCACATGTAAGATCTGAACATGATTCAAACTATCCAAGGAAACCTGCTTTTGCCAAATGTAATCCAAACACTACATAGGGATCTGATATCAAACTGCTAAGTTTCCAAAAGGAGAGAGAAAGAGGAAAAACTTCCCTCAAACTTTAAATCTGGATCCTTTGTTTTGAAGAATTCACTTTTCATATTCTTGTCAGAAAGTAGACGGTATCTTTTCACTTTAGTATCTTAAAAAAAAAAAAACCTCCCAAATACTATTTAACTTAGATTTGCTTCTAGCTAGGTTTAATTACATTCTTATCATTTCAAATTAATCTGGTAGCATTTGCTGTATGTTTGTGAATTCTCTTCTATAGACTTTCCATGTAACTTGAGGAGATCAGACAATAGAATATATTTAATCAGACTGATTTGTTTCGGAGACCTACTTCAATTTACAGAAGTCCATTACAGAAGCTGTAAAATCAGTTTTACAAAGGGCATTTTCCAACCACTCAATTAATGTGTGACTGTTTTTGTTAAACTTCAAATGCAGTCTGGTGATTAATAACAATTAACAAATGGCCACTTTTAATGTGTGTGTAGGAAGGGAAAATTGGATTTAGAATGGAATCCTTTCAAAAAATAGTAATATATATATATCCTATTTTAATAAATTGCATCAGCAACGCATATACATATGCACCAGATCACATGATATATTCTCTGTATATGTGTGTGGGCAGGACATATTTAAGTCTAACATATGCCAGACACTATTTGGAAGCAAATTCCATTTAAATCAATATAATATAATTTTCTTTCACAGATGAAAGACTAGTAAACCTGAAACCAGGGTTACTGCTATGGGAGGGGGGAGAGAGACTGGGGGAACAAAATTCCCCAGGCCCAAGTCAGCTGGAGGGTACTTGAAGCCAGCATCATGCTGCGTTCACAATGCATCTCTATTTATTTTACTTCTAATACAGTTCTGAATTGCAGCAACTAGGGGCACAGGAAAGTCGAAGCATAGTAAATGGCAGTTGCTTTGCTTTCTGCACTGGCACCTTTCTGCAAAGGTTACTACAAGGAGGCAAACACTTGCTTATACTGCTAAACCTATCAACTAAGCCAGCACTGGAGCCAGGCAAGACCAGCCAGAACCGCTCATTGTTGCTATGCTCATTGGCAGGCTGCAGCTTCCTTACAAGGTTGGTGATTCCAGTTGTCTGTTTAGCCAGATCTTGAAAAGGGGCAGCCCTATTAGTGTGTTATCGAAAATAAAAAAATTCCTCTTGGTACAGTCCATCAAATATCTAGGGGCGACTTTTCAATCGAATGGACTAAAAACAGAACATCATAAGCAGGCCGTGAATTTAGCTGAAATTATAGAGAGAGTCAGGTGACCCCCCCGTTGCAAGCGCGAAGCCGCGCTCCCGCCGTCCGCTGCTACGGGGCACACAATTAGCCCCGGGAAGAGCCTGCAAGCGGCACCCCTCGGGACAAGAGGGGATGCAGTCCTGGGTGCCGGTGGCGGAGCTGCCATGGGAGCGATAGCCACCGAGAAATCGGCGGCGGTCGCTCTGGCAGATTCCACCGAAGAGCCGGCGCCATCTTAAGAAGACGGCAGGAGAGAGCGAGGTGGGACCTGACTTTTTGTTTTATGGATTATCAATAAAGTTTTTTTTCTGACTTTTAAAAATCATTATTTGGGGTGTGTGGCAGTTTTTTTTTTCTTGAAGGACAGTTCTGAAACTATCTATAATTCAGTTACGCTTTCTTGTCCTGTTTTTTGGCTTTTTGCCAGTTGAGTGACGCACTCAAAAAAAAAAAGTTTCTTTTAAAACTAAAGACCATTGAGCTAAGAGAAAAGAATTGGAGGATAATTAAGTGACATGGCATAGAAACTTTATAGTGGTCACAGTGATTGTTTTCTTCAAAGTGGTTTGTTCTGAATGAAATGAAATAAAAGAAACTTTCTGCCCCCCCCCCCCTACCTTCCCTTGGATTATAATGGATTTGTAACTTCAGTCTCCAGTCCTTTTTGGCTCACCAATGGGTGAGAAAGAGAAACACACTAAGGACATTTTAAAAGACACAAAGTTGGTGGTACAGCCTCCTGTTAGACGGTCCTCTGTGACTCAAATAACTCAAACAACCAAACAGACAACTTCTCCAATTGCAACAACATCTATTGCTGCCAAGATGCCTTTAAAAACTAAACCTGAAGTGACTTTGACTTCTGTTTTTGAATTGCTAACTAAGACCCACCAGGATGTCACTGAAATGAAACAGGAGCTATCTCAGAATACAGCTACTATAGCTCAGAATTCAGCTGCAATAGCTGCCTTGCAGGATACAATCTCATCTTTGGCTGTCAGGCAAGACAGGGTAGAAACCAAGCTCAAAAAAAATTCACAGGAAACTAAAGAAACTAAGAAGAAGGTGGATACCCTGGAGATGTCAATAACATCTGTAGCTGACAGACAGGAGACCCAAAATGATCAGATGGCAATGATGGAGCTCAAGATAAAAGAATCTTCCCTACGTATTCGTGGATTGCGAGAGAAAATTGAGGATCGGGACTTGCGTAGATATCTGACGGTTCTCTTGGCAGATTTTTTGCAAGAATCTGAGGAGGTGACTGCAGGGATGATTGTGACAGCCTACAGAATAAATTCAACATATGCAACCAGGAATAAAGTACCGAGGGACTGCCTGATTCAACTCTTTTCTAGAAGCCACAGAGACTTAATACTTAATACTCATTACAAAACACCATTGAAGGTTGGAGATGAGTCACTGAGGCTGATGAAAGAAATACCTGCAAGACTACTGAGGAAGAGGAAGGATTTTATGGAGATCGCCCAGCGCTTAAGACTCAGTGGAATCCAATATAGATGGGAATATTCGCAGGGTGTCTCTTTTATTTTTAAGGAGAAAAGGTTCAAGTACACAGAAGTGGATAAGGCAGACCAGTTTTTAAGAAGATATGATGCAGAACTGGTTAAACCTCTCAAGTCAGCTAAACAAGTTCCAACTAGAGAATCTACAGAAGAAGAAAAGGCATCTGAAGCTTCTGGTGGTGGAGATTTGCCAGTAGTTTCATCAGAGGACTCTCCAAATGATGAACCTGAAGACTGAAGATTGAATAATGGGGGGTAGAGGGGGGTTGTGGTAGTAGGAGTCAAGTATGTATTTACTGTGAAAATATATGGAATCTAACTGATAATTTGATATGTTACAGGTTATATCTTGGAATGTTAATGGATTGAACTCTCCCAACAAAAGGAGGAAAATATTTCATCATTTACGAAAATCTAATGCTAATATTATTTGCTTATAGGAAACCCATATACTCCCAAAGGATGTTTTTAGGCTGGAACATGCTAGGTTGGGTACTTTGTTTACGGCTTGTAATAGCACTAAAAAAACTAATGGTATAGCTATGTATATATCTGCTTTGTTACAACCAAAAGTTATTTATCAAGATATAGAGGGAAGAGTTTTGTTGTTGGAGGTAATAATTGGTTTCCAAAAGGTATTGCTTGTGGGAATATATGCACCTAATACAAATCAAAAGGTATTCTATGAGAACTTAGCATTATTATTAGCTGAATATGCTACTGAAAAAATGATATGGATGGGGGATTTTAATGGAGTTAAGGTACCTAAGCTAGATAGATCTGGGAAAAAGAAAAAAGCAAGTAATGAAGGAAAGTTACCAGGGATTTTTGATGTTCTTATAGATCAGTGGGATATGTTTGATGTCTGGAGGTTGACACATGGTAATAGGAAGCAATATACTTTTTTTTCACAGAGACATCTCACGTGTTCCAGGATAGATATGATATGGATGTCAGAGGGTCTGGTACAGAAGTTAGAAAACTGTGAGATTTTACCTAGGGTGCTGTCAGACCACAACGCGGTTTCAGTTAAAATTGAAATGGGAAATAGAGGTTACAAACCCTGGAGAATGAATGACTTTCTTTTAAAAAATAAAAAAACTGTAGACAAATTGAAAACTGAAATATCAAATTATTTTAGAGAAAATATGGATAAAGGTACCAGCGAAGACATAGTTTGGGATGCCGGCAAAGCAGTAATTAGGGGATTTTTAATCCAACAAAACACAAGATACTATAGGGAAAGGGAGAATAAGAAAAAATGCATATTAGATGAAATAAAGCAAGCGGAGAGATATTTAAGTAGATTGCAAGATAAAGAGGCTAAACAAGAACAACAAAATAAGATTAGAAACTGCCAACATCAATATGAATTCTTACTTGCTGATGAAATTGAACGAAAAGTTACGTATACTAAACAAAGATTTTTTGAACATGCTAACAAACCAGGTAAAATGTTAGCTTGGCAAATTAAACAGAAAGATAAAAAAACACCAATAACTCAAATAAGAAGGGAGGGCAAGATAACAAGAACTAAAGAGGAGATAGTAGATACATTTGTGAAATTTTATACAGATTTATATAAAAAAAAGTTAGTTTCAGAGGTAGAAATGGATGTCTATCTTGCTAAATGGGATTGGCGGAAAATAACACAAGAAAATAAAGAACTTTTAGATTCTCCAATAACCAAGGATGAATTGGAGCAGGCTATAAAAAAAAGCAAACTGAATAAATCTCCTGAACCAGATGGTTTTACAGCATATTATTATAAAACATTTAGAGAGCAATTAATCCCCTATCTTCTGGAAGTTATGAATTTAGGGATGACAAAAGGTATTATTCCTCAGACATGGAAGCAAGCAAATATAGCCTTAATACCAAAGGTGAATTCTGATATATTGGAAGTTAAAAATTACAGACCGATTTCATTGTTGAATATTGACTATAAATTATTTGTAGCAATTTTAGCTACTAGACTAAAAGGAGTATTGAATCAATTAATACATGATGATCAAGATGGATTTTTACCAGGAAGATTGATTAGTCAAAATGTTAGGGTGGTAATAGATCTTTTAGAATATGCGGAACAAGACACAACACCAATTGCTTTTATATTTTTGGATGCTGAAAAAGCTTTTGATAATGTTAATTGGCAGTTTATGATTAAGGTATTAGAATATATGGGTTTTGGTGATAGTTTTAAAACTGCCATAAAAAGTATACACACACATCAAACAGCTAATTTGATTATGAACGGATCTTTATCACAAAAAATTGAAATTCAAAGGGGAACGAGACAGGGCTGTCCTCTTTCCCCTTTACTTTTTATTTTAGTACTAGAGGTTTTACTGAATAATCTTAGAAAATCTAATGATGTAGTAGGGGTAAGAATAGGGAGAAATCATTATAAACTTAAAGCTTATGCGGATGATTTAGTATGTTTTTTGATTGACCCGAATGAACAGTTTGACAAATGGAACAAAATATTGGAGGTTTATGGAAAGATTTCAGGTTTTAAAATTAATAAGGCAAAAACAAAAATTTTGGTTAAAAATATGACTCTTTCACAGCAACAAACATTGACCAAAAAGTCGGGACTCAATATTGAACATAAAGTTAAATATTTAGGTATATGGTTATCGAATAATAATCTTAATTTATTTCAGGACAATTATGTGAAACAATGGCAACAAATAAAAAAAGATTTGATAAGTTGGGAAAAGATTCCTTTATCACTTTGGGGAAGAATATCAGTAATTAAAATGATGTTACTGCCCAAGATGCTTTTTCTGTTTCAAAATTTACCAATAGTGACAGGGGTACAGACATTTGAGGAATGGAAAAAAGATATTCTGAGATTTCTTTGGGGTAAAGAGAGACACAGGATTGCATATAATAATTTAATAGAACTAAGGGAGACGGGAGGACTGGGATTACCGGATTTAAAAATGTATTACCAAGCGGCATGTTTCACCTGGATTAAAGATTGGATTCTCTTGGAGAACCCAAAGTTATTAGAATTAGAAGGATATAAATTACGATTTGGGTGGCATGCTTATTTATGGTATGAGAAGCAGAAAGTCAATAAGGAATTTTATTTTCATATTATTAGGAAAAATTTAATACATGTATGGAATAAATATAAAGATGCTTTAGAAAGTAAAACTCCCGGTTGGATAAATCCTATAGAAGCTTTTATGCGAAGAGGTGCACATCTAAATTTGGACTGTGATATCTATAGAGAATTGATAGACTATAGAGATGGGGTATGGATATTGAAAACACGTGAAGAACTTCAATTAAAAGACTGGTTTATGTATTATAAATTAAATGATGTTTTTATTAAAGATAATAGATTGGGATTTAATCATACTAAGTCTAACTTTGAGATAGTATTATTGAAAGGTAATAAAGGATTGATTGGTAGGATTTATAAAGTACTTATAGAATTGAATTTAGAACAAGAAAGGATTAAACCAGTCATGTTGAAATGGATGAGAGATCTAGGATATAATATTGATTTGGAAATTTGGGAAAAGCTTTGGAAAAATGAATTTAGGTTTACTATTTCGAATGAAATAAGAAAATTTATATAAAATGTTTTATAGATGGTATATAACCCCCGTTCTATTGAGTAAAATGAAAAAAAGATGATAAAGCGTTATGCTGGAAATGTGGTACTGATATAGGAACGTTTATGCATAGTTGGTGGTTATGTAAAAAAATTAGAAGATTTTGGCAATTAGTTATGAATGAAACTAATAATCTTATTAAAGTAAAAATCAAGCGAGATCCCGCTTTTTGTTTATTGGGCATTCCAAATAGAGAATTGGATAAAGGTGATAGAGTCATATGCCAATATAGTTTTGCAGCAGCTACAATTATAATTGCAAAAAAGTGGAAGCAAACGATTAAACCTTCAATTAGAGAATGGAGAGAAAAACTATGGTTATATATGCGGATGGCCAAAATTACAGCATCTTTACATGGTAAAGACATGGAGGAATTTAAAATTATGTGGTCAAAGGCCGCGCATATTGGGATAAATCGGCAAAAACGGATTTTAAAAATTTAATTAACGAATTATAGTATAATGTGATTTTAATTAATGTATAATAATGTGATTTTCTTTTATTAGTCACTACACCCCATCGGAAGTCCATTGGTGATGGGCACTGTGGTGGGTGATGGATTTTTGAAGTAGGGCGTAATATATATATATATTTATATGTATAACAACGTATGTATAATAGAATTGTACGCTCTATGTATGTTTGTATTATTTTTTGTCTTTTTATTTTACTATTATTCTTTTTTTTTCTTTTTTCTTTTGGATTTATTATAAAAATCAATAAAAAATTATATATAAAAAAGAATTTAGCTGAAAGATTGTCCTATAATACAGTATTTTTTTTTTTTTGGTACAAGGAGAGCCTACTTTATTCCAGCTGACCTAATATTGTTTCAGGCAAAGTCTCTGGCCCAGATGCTATATGAAACCTTACTTGGTTCCTCTATATCCAGGACCCCCTGGAGTGGGTCCAAACGAAATTTCTTAGAGCAATACTTCAAGTACCACCATGCATATCGAATTCCTGGATGCATTTGGAGACTGGGATGTTAAAGATGGAGGCTAGGATTGGTCTTTCCTCCATTTATCTCTGCTGAAAGTGCTTGGGGCAACTGAAGGCAGTCTGCCATTACTCTTTGTTGATTATTTTAAATCCAGATAGTGGCAACAGACTGAAAGGAGAGTCAAAAGCCTGGGATTCTTCACCCACTTCCTGCTAGAGCTCAGCAATGACCAAGCAAAGCAATTAGACAGGCAGAGGCTTTTTGACATTGAATGCCAAAACGAGCCTGTGAGATCTCTGGCATTTTTGGCCCCAATCAGCAATAGATATGTTTTAGCATCAGCAAAATACCTTTCATTCCTGGAAACAAAAAAACAAAGAAGGACTTTTTTGTTAGCTAGAATTTCTGCCCTACCTTCAGCAATTCTAGAAGCCAAATTTAAGAGGTTACCAAGAACAGAATGGGGGTGTCCCTGTAAGTGTGGTGAAGTCAAGTCTACTGCGCACATTTTTTTCAGGTGCTCTTTCTATGAGGAAGTAAGATTTAAGCTAATTTCCCCTCTCCTTAATCTAACAAAGGACAGTTCTGAGGAAGGGAGGTTGAGGAATCTTCTATAGGCAAGGTCAGCCCAGACAATGAAACAAGTAGCTAAATTCTGTGCTGCAATACACAAGATCTGTCAGACAAAGCGAGGGCTTGCAATCTAACCTAAAACGTAAAATGCTATATTAATCTGAGGTTTTTAGCTAATAGTAATTTGCTTAATTTATATATCTTAGTTTTAGATATTGTAGCTTCTAATTTTATCTTGTAATTTATATGAATATTTTAATGGCTTTGCCATAATAAATCTGAATCTGAAACTTTTCCTCTTAATTGCTCTTTCTCTTTTCCACACTTTTCTTCTCATTGGTTTTGCTTTCTTCCTTCATTTCCTGTCTTCATTTTTCTCCCCCAACCCATCTAATCCCCCCTTTATTTGTCAATCTTGGTCTCAACTCCTTCTCATCCATGTCTGGCAATTTAGAACATACTTTATTGTACTTAAGGTACTTAATAGTAGTATAGCAGCAAACCCTTGTTAATTGGGAGGGGAGTTAATATTTCCCCATGATTAATCAAAATAGTAAAAGGATGCTCCCCCCTCTTTACATGCATAGCAGTGGAATATTAATCTGTTTTAGTGGTTACACATGTGAAACAGAAGTGAGATCTCTTCCCCTTTAATTAGATTTAATTACATTTTAAACATTGTTCAAGTGGTTGGTTGTTGTTGCTGTATTGGTAGGACATCTAATATCACTTTATAAATGCTGCTTTGCTACTGTAGACATTAAGCTTCATGTTATATAACAAGTGACATAATCATTTCAGAATATATGTCAGCAAAATCAATCCAAATAATCCCACTACATCTCATCCAGCTCCATTACATAATTCATTTTGCCCCTTCTTTTGTTCCAGGTAAAGATACAAGGGTAAACTTAAATAGATTTCTTACTGTTCTACTTAATAAAGATAAAGAGAGCCAGTGTGGTGTAGTGGTTAAGAGTGGCAGAATAATCTGGAAACCGAGTTTGAATCCCCGCTCATCCACATGAGCGGTGAACTGTAATCTGTAGAACTAGATTTTATTCTCCACTCTTCCACATGAAGCCTGCTGGGTAACCTTGGGCTAATCACAGTTCTTTCAGGACTCTCTCAGCTTCAACTGCATTACAAAATGTCTCTTTGAGACTCCTTATGGTAGAGAAAAGTGGGGTATAAAAACCAACTCTTCTTCTTCTATTGTGATATGAAGTTTTTGTGAACCACAGCCACTTACAGATGTAAGAATTGTTGCCTGTATTGGTACACATATGTATGTGTGTACAAATATAAAATGACAAAATAAGACACATGTTTTGGATCAGGGTCATATGGGGGTGGGGAGGTGGAATCTTTGTCCAGGGGCCCATAGTAGCTCTCAGCAGCCCTGGATACAACACAACTCTGAAATGAAAAATTCTGTTAATGAAAAGTCATCTTATATATCATTGTTTAACGCAAAGGGCAGAGCAATCCTGAAATGTCTCTGCACCACAGCAACAGGCTGCAGCATAACTATGCCACTGCTAGTCCACTCCCTGTAGGGCTTGGTTATACAGTGGCCAGCTGTCAGTAACCACAACTATATCAACGTGCCCAGGAACCATGTCTTGGAAATGATGCTTGGAAGTGTTGTGAGGAGGTGGCAGGGGCATGATGGACAGTGCTTCCAGAACCAATCAGTTGTCATGAAACATGGGAGCTGAGTCAACCACTCCTCAGAGTCCAGCAGCAGCAAGGGGCAGGGCCAGCGATGTTCACTTGCTGTCACAGCACAGTGCCCCCCCCCACTTAAAGGGACCAAGTCCTGCCACAAGTCCTGTCACAAGTCCCTCACCATCTGCCAGTGGTGGCACAGGCCCCAGCATTGCTCCCCACTGACATCCAGAGTTGACCCCCTGTTCACACAGAGCAGAAGGTGCCCAAACCCAAGAAGGGGAAGGGTGAGATGCAGTGGTCTGCGCCATCCAGCAGGTCACCCACACTGCCTAGGTCCGCCAACTCTTGCCCCACCCCTGATGGCAGTGGAGCAGGGAGGGCAACACCAGAGAGGGGCATTGTGTGGGGGCCCAAAATTTCAGCGCTACGAATTCCCACATCTGCTGGCAAAGGACATCTGCAGGACAGAATTCTTTCTGAGCATCCAGCAACTCTAATTAAGAAGCCATCAGTCATGGAAGGAACCACGTATCCAAACAGATGGCTGATCCTTCCATAGTGCAGTCCCGGACACTCACATAGGATGGGTGTTCCTAGCTCTGAGGGCTCTGGGTCTGGGATAAGCTGAAGGTGGCTGGAGCCTGGTGCACCAGCCACAGTGACTGTGTTTTGTGTTATGGTCTTCATATTTGGCAAGGGCTCCAGTCTGACATGCACAATAGCTATGGCACTGATACTTTTTTTAACGAATGGCCCCCTACAAAGCTCGAACTCTGTGTCTTTCCCTTCATTAGCATAACCAAATTGAGCTGAAGTTGCTGGGGTCCACTTGGCTCTTCCAGGCCTCCCTAGAGGCAGATCCCCTGAAATGTACCAACATTGCTTTTCAGAGCCGAAAGATTGCAAATACTTGCAGCGAGACATTTCTGGCAGACCACACCACCTGCTTCACCCCCCCACACACAAATGGATCAGGGCTGACCTAAGTTTAGTGGACCCTTTGTGCCTTTTCCAAGTATCTTCCCAATCCAGTGGAAGTGTTGCCAACACCTTGTTTTGAGCGAACCTGATCCTCCGCAACAAGGCCCAAGGCCAATTAACCCAGCTGCTCTATCACTGTGTGATCTCCACACCCTGCAGCTCATCCATTCACGGAGTGTGCTATCTGCTGGGGGCAGGCTGTTCAGGGGCCTCCTGCATAGGACCCCTCGGTCTGAACAAGCAGCTTTGAGGTGATTACTTGCAGGAAGAGAACCATCTGTCCCACAGGCAGATTGAAGCATCAGCATTCCTCATCAGCATCCCCACTCACCCTCAATTGATACCCATACACACAATGACACAGCTGTGGCAAATGTCAACACTTTATTGTAGGGCTTTGGGGGGGAAAAGGTCAAGAGAACCACAATCCACCTCTGCATAACCTCATGGGAAATGGGTGTTCCACTCCTTGGGTGCAGTCTGAATGGGGTGAAGGGCATAAAGGAACCATAGGCTGTATGCAGTTGTAGATTTCAAAAGGCGGCCTTGGTCTGCAACCAGGAAACTGTGGGGCTGGTGAGATAGCGCTCTGAGTCAGAGTTTGCCGTGTTGGATTTTCACCTGTAGAAGGAAGAAACAGACTCACATGCACCTGCAATAAACTGTCATGTGTTCCTTGGTGGGCTTATAGAGGTCAATCTGGGGTTGGCACGGAGTCCACTCTGAGGCCCATGGGTAGTATCTCAGCTGCAACCACTCCCCCCCCCCAAAGGCTGGCACCATCCAAAACACCCTCATCTGTCTGGCGTACATGTGCAAACTAAAAGCAAAAGATGGCTCCACCTTGGCAGCTGCTCCATGGGAGTTTGCTCCTGCAGGGGAATGAGTTTGAGGATTATGTGGTTACCCACTCCACAAACCATAACTCCCTGTCCAAGGGGGAGCCTGGCAAATGACTGAGCTGTCAGACCAGTGCACAGCTGAGAGCTTGGCCAGGTCTGGGTTGGGAAATACCTGGAGAATTTGGGGGCAGAGCCTGAGGAGGGCAAGGTTTGTAGAGGGGAGGAGCTTCAATACCATAGAGTCCAATTACCAAAACGGCCATTTTCTCCAGGTGAACTGATTTCTAATTGCTGGAGATCAGTTGTAATAGCAGGAGATCTCCAGCCATAACTTGGAGGTTGGCAACCCTACTGAACACACACACCAAACCCCCTTGTGCACAGGGGCCACAGTGGCAGAATTCCATGATTTCTGCCACCTGTGCTGGACTGCCATGGTGGCAGGCTGGGTGTGGGAGGCAGCATTGCTGGGACAGCAACTGGCCACAGATGAGAGAAAAGGGGGGAGGAGGGGGGAAAGAGACCCCTTTTTACCTGATGGTTTGTGGGCATCCCTTTGTGTCCTGCCTCTGGAGATGGGATACCTGTTTGGGTACAGAACTGGGAAAGGTCAGTGTGGATTTGCTCTCTGCATTGGGTGTTGGTTCAAATCATCCAGTGGTGCTGTAGCAGTGATATCACAAATCTTTTCTTGCTGAGTGAGCAAGTTAACTGAGAGATCACACACTTTTCTACTGTCAATGAACTCTGTTGCTTACAGCTTCATTCTTCTTGGGTAGTTAGTTGAAACAGCTATAGAAAAGTTAGATTAATCACTTTTTAATAGAGGTTAAGAGTTGAGTAGTAGTAATTTATTGTTATGGCCAGCATAAAGGTTAAGAATTGAGATTGGCCTTCTAATCTTGTTATATCAGATGTAACTCATGTGCGCATATTGTTTGGCTTGCTTGCACTTAAGCTGATTATCTCATATTTAGTATGAACCAATCAGTTATCTAGATATGATCACATGATTATAATAGATCAGATTTATATATAAGATTGATATTTTTCTATAAATATGCACTCTTGTGACAAGCAAATTAGATTTCTCTGGCTGGAAGTCTCACAAGAAGATTAGGTGAGTTTTTTTGGTGGATAAATTGGCCTTTTGATAATCCCTAAAAGCAATGAGACAAAAGCTAAAACCTGATTTGTTTTTAAAACTGTTACTTGCTACAATATGATTCTGGAATGCTAGGAACTTTGATAATTTTAGCATTTCTCTTCACACTAATTGTAGGGCTAACTTTTTCATGCCTATACTTTTTTCTGTCTTGACCAATAACAAAAATATTTTCTTACCAAATCAAAAGATAAACATTTCTATAGGTGTTCTGTCTGGTTTGCTGGTTAATAGTTCAGAGAACGAAACTCTACTCCTTTACAATTTTGTATTATCAGATTTAAAGGTTATAAATCACCTTTAATTGACGAATCCTGGAGAACTCTGCTGCTAAAATGTTTTGCACAGGCAACGCCTTTATAATTGTTTAGTTCAGATCCTCTAATATGATGTGTGAGGGACTCTCTTGTTACAGTGCAAGGTGCCTTCTCTGTGCTTTACCTTGCACCAGGGTGCCTCAGCGCTTACTCTAAGTCTGCACAGCAGGGAGTTGGCAGACAGCATCCTGGGCCATGCACCCTACCTCGTGAATTGTGGGGCATCCTAACTGGGGCTCTTGACGATCTGGGGGACATTATTGGGTGCTGGAGAGAAAGGTGTTTTCTGATCAATGGCTGCCTATGGGCTGTGCCATGTTTTTTTTGTTGGCACAACTTTGTGCCTCTGTCGGGGGGGTTCCCAGGGTGAAATGCATTTGGGAGGGAACTAACACTGGTCATGCTGCATGATCTACCCATAATGAAGCTGGCACAGAGCCCTGCATATGAGTTCCACCGGCGTGCAGCCACTGAGCAGCTGTGCCGGCTCCTGAGAGCAGCATAGCAGCGTTGGGATTCTGTGCCAGTGTAAAGGTCAATTGGCTTCCTAAACTCATTTGCCCTCCCCCCATGATTGTGCTTTAAATCAGGATTTCAGAAAGTAGGTTCCATGTTAAAATCATCTGGTGTGTAATATATGAATGGTCACTCTTACTAACAAGATATGCAGATGAAGTCCTTTTCATATATGCAGCCTCGACAATGTTAATTTCATAGTATTTATTATTAATTAAAATGTGTGTGTGCCCCCTTTCTTCTTAGTTCAGAGATTGTTTTATTTATGAAGAAAAAAGATGCATATACATATTTATAAATACAAATACACAACATCCTAGACAATTAAGATAATATGTATCATAGAAGATTGAAGGTTTTATCAAAGCGTTCAATTCTATTAAACTCTACATTTGGCATTTTCCCCATTTCTTTTATATCAAGATTTTTGCAACACTGCTAATTTTAAAAACAGATATGTTTCCTTTGATCTAGTTAGTCCAATCATGTTTATGTGGTTAAAAGTTGGATTTCCAGTCCTTGGCAAATGTTTACTTCCCTGTTGCCAACAAATGAAGGGCTACTCATGGTATCGATAGTACATGGTTAAACAAAACAAATTCAGTTGAACCTTTTAGGTCAATAGTGATTTAAAGTGTTTCTCTCCAAAAGATGCTGCCATTTGAAGGAGCTTCATAGAGGACCTGCATAGAGGAAAGCATTAATATCAGGATAACAACATGTACAGTACAATCTTAAGCAGAGTCACACTGTTCTAAACCCACTGCTTTCAAGGAACTTAGAAGTGTATAACTTAGATTAGAATTGTACACCTCTTTGGGAACAGTTTATCCCTTCTCACAAGGCTTTAAATGATGGCTCTTATAACGTTACTATATGTAGGAAAGAAAGAAAACATTCTACAAATCCAATTTTATCTATCACTGGAGTGGATCTAACAATCCTCCAAAGAATATAATTTTAAGGGGGGGGGGGAGGAATTCTGCCCTGAGCCTTAAGGTTCTGCCTTTGGCGTACTAGCTATCATAGGTTTATCTTGCCCTTCTTCCAAATGATCTCAGGATGGCCTTCATAGTTCTTGCCTCCTCCACGTTCTTACTCACAAGAACCTGGGAGAGAGATAACAGGCCTAAAGTCACCCAGTAGACTTCATGGTTGAGGAGGGGAGGACACCTGAGTTACTGCACCACACTAGATATTTCTTATATTTCATTGTGGCAGTCTACAAAGTGATATGTCCACCTCCACATGGTTTCTTCTAGATTTTACAGGTTCCATTCCTGATCCATCAGTTGCTAATTTTGTTGGTTAGCCCCTGCCCAGGGCCCAGTATTTATATATTTAAAACACTAATAGGATTAGGCAAGCAGGATCAAAGAAGCAAAGCCATCCATCTAATCAGCAAAATTATTAGGCATCTTCTACTATCTGCCTAATAAACAAATGCATTAGGAAAGTGTGGTTGCCATGGGTTCTAAATAGCATTGCCAGTTCTGGGTTGGAAATTTCTGGAGGTTTGGGATGAAGCCTAGGGAGGGTGAGATTTGGGGAGAAGAGGGACCTCAGCAGGGTATTATACTTGTAAAGCATCCATTTTCTCTAGAGGAACTGATCTCTATAGTCTGGAGATAAATTATAATTACAGAAGACCTCCAGGCATCACCTGGAGGTTTTCAAACCTAGTTCTAAGCGATTATTTGGTTGGATACCAGCATGCAAGTATTCAAGTTAATAGCATATCAGTGCAATCCTAAAAACACGTTCCTGTAAGCTCCAAAAAATAGTCCTGAGTAGATCTGTTTAGGATTGTTCTCAGAACAGGTCTTTTTCAGAAGCCAACTCAGTTATGGTAGCCAGCTTTTAAACTGGTCCCTCTAGCTGTCCCTTGAATATCAGTTTGATCCACAGCAAATACCAGATGATGTTACTTACCTCCACACCATGAAAATTTTCAGCTACCCATTTCTACTCATTAACCCTCTATTAAAGGGACAGGGCATTTTTCCCCTCTGGCCTGATGGAAACCCTAGCTCTATTCCATGGGGCTTACACCCAGAAAAGTGTTCGTAGCATTGCACTGTTTTAAAGAAAAGGATGAGAACGACATTGAATCCTTTGATGGAATGTTTGTGTGCCCTGAGAGATTTGTGGACCTGATTACCTTAACACAATGTATTTTTGCTCTCCTTCCTCTCATTCGATACTTCATCCTGGGGGATTCTTTTCACAATTTGACTGCTGTGAATAGGTATGTTATCAGGCCCAGCAATTTAAGCAGGTAACCTAATAAGCACAGGTGTTGCCTTGTGAAATCAGTTTTTACCTACTTTGACCAGATGTAATGAATTCATCCATACCTTTGAGTAATGTAATATTGATTTTTTCTTTGTGCCATAGACTTCAGACTTGAGCTTCTATAACATTAAAAGACAAAATTAATTTAGCAAAGGCGGTGGTAAAACTCCATTGTATCATTAGGAACACAAATAAATCCCATATTTATTGCAAGCTGATTACTCTTGCTCCTCTGTATTATCTGAACACCGAAGATTCAATCAAGGAGGAATACAGTTTTGTGGACCTAGAGGGAAGGCCATGGCTCATCTGATTTGTATGTAGAAGGCCCAGGTTCAACTCCTGGAATCTACAGAATAATTGGAAAGACAGCAATGTGAAATACTTCTTCTTGTCATCCTAGAGAGCTGTTACTAGTCAGAATCAGATGCAAGGTAGAGCAATTTATTTGACCTTTTAGGTCCCAATGCATTTCGCTATAAGCTTTATCAAGGTACCGTTTCTTAAGTAGAAACTTCTCTGGCTTCCATCTTGGACAAATGGATCATTTGTCTATTTGTTTAAGGTGGGGGCCAGAGAAGTTCTACTTAAGAGCCCCTGACGAAGCTTATAGCAAAATGTGTTGGGATCTAAAAGGGCAAATAAACTGCTCTACCTTCCGCCTTGTTGTTGTTCTTTCTCCTACCTTCCTATGCAGCCTTATTTCCTTCCTGATAGTCAGAATCGACACTACCAACCTTGAAAGACAAGAGGTCTGACACAGTATAATTCAGTTTCTTCTGAGTTAATAATCACTAGTTTCAGATCTTATGAAATCTGTGAACAAATTATTGTTAAAAAAGAAACCAATATGGTACAAATCAACATGTCATGTACATGATAGAACTTTGGATTTTCATTCAAGTTTAGGATTGCCAACATTTTTTTCCCTGGGAGGTCTCTGTTGCCAATAATGGCTGCCAGATAGGCAAAAATTCAACAGAGGGTTTTTTTTTTCTTGTCATGAAGATAAAATAACAGGAAAGCTGTTGAATTTCTTCCCAGTCATGCAGCAATTAAAGTCACTGGAGTCATTAAAGTGCTAAGTCAAAGAAATCACATGTCAGCAACAGGAATCCAGATGGGATATCAGCTAGTAGCCAAGTTAACTTCATTAAGGATTCATTAAGGATCTGCCTACTGGAAGTGATCATATAGATGAGGAGGAAAGGGAAAGCAAGAACTGATCTGAGATTCTGAGATCAACATGGTAACCCCATCTAGCAAAGTAATACCAAAAACTGAATTTATGAAAATACATTCCTTTTCCCCACATTAACATATGCTTTTTTGGAACAAGTCCCCCTGAAGCCATTGGATTCTGAACACTTTTGTTGTAAAGTTTGTGCCAAGGAATTCAATGGGGGTTAGTACTGAGTAAACATAAAGAGAGGCACTATTAAACTGGTTTAACGAAGAGTTTAGTCTGGAGGTTCTCTGGGGTACCTTCTGAGAAGGTAACTGTGAAAAATGAGTTCACATGAAGAATATCCCCCCATCCTTTTAAGTGCTGGCCAGTGATATGTAATCATCAAATCTTAGAGTTGGAAGGTGCCATGCAGGTCATCTAGTCCAACCCCCTGCCTAATGCAGGATCAGCGTGGAACATCCCTACAAGTGTTTGTCCAGCCTCTGCTTAAAGACTGCCAGTAAGGGGGAGCTCACTACCTCCACAGGTAGCTGATTCCACTGTTGAACAACTCTTACTATAATCCCCCCCCTCCAATATCCAGCTGGTACACTTCTGCCCGCAATTTAAACTCATTATTGCAAGTACTATCCTCTGCTGCCAACAGGAACAACTCCCTGCCCTCCTCTAAGTGACAGACATTCAAATACTTAAAGAGAGCAATCATGTCCCCCCTCAATGTCCTCTTCTCTAGACTAAACATTCCTAAGTACCTCAGCCTTCCCTTGCAGGGCTTGATCTCCAGGCCCCTGATCATCCTCATTGCTCTCCTCTGTACCTGCTCCATCATGTCCACATCCTTTTTGAAATGAGGCCTCCAGAACTGCACACCAGGTACAGTATACAGCAGAACTATGAAATCTTGTGATTTGGATGTTATGCCTCAGTTGATACACCCCAAGACTGCATTGGCCTTTTTTGTCACTGCATCACACTGGCTGCTCATATTTAACTTACGGTCCACCTGTACCCCAAGATCTTGTTCAGATACACTGCTACCCAGAAGTATATCTCCCATCCAGATGTAGAGTAGAGAGCGATCTTTTGCGGACTGACACTGAAATTGATTTCCACTGAAAGTAGTGAATATGAAATCCTCACTTTTGATACGTCAGCATATGTGCATAGATAAGCAACAGTGTTTACTGTGGAACACTTGCATCCATGGCAATATACTTCACAAACTTCCCCCAAAAATAAAAGATTGAAATTAGAGTAGTTTCTCACCTCCTCCCTTTTTAAATGAATGTAATATTCAGAGTTTTCTGTGAAACGGGGTGGGGGGGATTCTGGTGTCATTATTCATTTTTCAAGAAATGTTACCAGCAAACATCTGCCAAGATTGTTGAAACAGATGAACATGCTTGTTCAATCTGATTATACAAGTGTGACCTTTTCACAGAGAGGTTGTTAAGAAAGTACTCAAGGAAAGCACTGCTTTTTTTACATTCTCACCTTCTGAATGCTGTATTTAAGTTGTATGTACGAGGAACTAGATATGGCGCTTTTCAGTCTTTATTATGTTGAAAAGGTAGGAAATGGAAGTAACAGACAGAGAAGGCAAGTCATCTTTTCCAATTATACCGATAAATAGAATTCCTGGCATTAATACTGGGGGTCATTTTGCCTCGGCCTCATGAATTCAGATGGAGCACAAGGCTCATTGGGCAATCCTCAGGGAGGCCGGCCAATGGGGAGGCACAGCTTGTGAGAATATATTCTGGCTGTTCCTCCTCCATCCAAGCTTTTACCACTGGCTGCTGACCCCCTCCACACACACACACACACTCCCTCTAGATATCTTGGGATTAGCTGGTCACTGTTGGAGTCAAGCAGGAATGTTTTGGGCTTTCCTGTAATGGCTATAAGGGAGTCCTTTTTTCACCCTTTTCTTGCAGTCATAGTGGAGGTTGGATTAAATGCTGAGGACATAACTAAGTTGGGCTAATAGGTAGGGATGATTGGCAAGCAGTTATGGGGGGCATCAGCAGTTATGGGGGGGCATGTCTGGAACAGTGTGTCACTGGTTGTGTGGTAGGGTGCAGCATGTGCATATGAGTTACATCTGATATAGCAAGATAAGAAGGCCAATCTCAGCTCTTAACCTCTATTAAAAAGCAATTAATCTTTTTAATGTAACTGTTTCAACTAACTGTCCAAGATGAGAGTGGGTGTAAGCAATAGAGTTCATTGACAGTTGAAAAGTGTGTGAACTCTCAGATGACTTCCAAATTCAGCAAGAGGAGTGATATCATTGCTACTGCTACAGGCCCTCTTTTGATCACTGGAAAGATTATGCTGGGAATCATGGGACCCTTGTGAACAAAATCCAAATGGAAGGGTGGCTAAAATGAGGAGGGAAATCAATCAATCAGTTGCACATCCTTTCCATCCCTAGATGGAATTCCATGATTGGAAGTCCCAGTGTGAGGTTTTCTCTGAATCTTGTTTTCTCTTCGTTCCTTCTTTCTTCTGCGCTATGCCTACAACATTCATTCTTGTCTCTGTTTTCAGCTTCACAAAGCATGGCCTAACCATTCTGTTTCCTGGTCAGCCTCCTCAGTTCTTCTTTCTCTGTTTTACATAGCACAGAATCTCACCAAATCTCAACTTCTGTGAGGTTTCTTCAGAACTCTTTGCCGCATTAGTCCTGTCTTTCCTCAGTTCCCTGTTTCCTTCACCCTTGTGTTGAAATCTCCTTCACTTCTCCTTCCTTTGATTTCTTGCTTTGACATTTGCCTGTGCTCTCTACTCTTCCATCATCCACTTTGGTCATTTACGCATGGGTACTTTCACTCACTTTCGCCCTTGGTCTGAATCAGTTGTTCCTTGGAGTTATGCATTAGTTTTCCCTCCATTAGAGATGACCTCGCTGTCAGCCTTCGCAATGTCTGGGTCTTCCCATTCCTCTGTTAGCCCGACTCTTCCATCTTATCTGAGCAAAGCCATGGGGAAATCCCATGCAGAAGGCAAAGTGCAGGGCATGCAAGCTTGGTTTCTCTCTCAACCAGTTACAAAGCAGCATGTCCAGAGGCGGGAATTCAAATTCTTCCTGCTTCCTTGGAGCTCTTTCTGAGTACAAGAAAGGCTTTTTAAAACTGAGGTGTGGATTTCTCCCCCCCCTCCTTTCAGACTGCTCTGTTTTTGTTGTTATTCTTAAAATGCTTTTTTATGCTGCCATTGGAGTTTTTTTTTGGGGGGGGTGTCTTTTTTCTCATAGTAAGCACTACAAGTAAGCCAATTACAAAGCAGCATTTAAAGGGATAGGGACTTGACTTGAGCTTGAGAATGCTGGTGCAGAGATTCCCAACAGCAAAGTGTGAGTCCAGCCAGCAACGAACCTCACGTAAAACTCCCGTGCATTAATGACCTTTTTCTCTTACACCTCTTAACTTTCTGACTTCCTGGGACCTTTTCCACAACCTGTCACACAAAGCTGCTCCTGCAGCTTATTTACTTTCAGTCTAAATCCAGAGATATTTCAATGTTTTCTGGTTCCCAGGATGAAGCTCTACACTATGATGGAACCTTAGACATTTTGTTTAATTTTTAGCTTAGTTTTCTCTCTAGATAACGCAGTGTAGCTAATAATATTGTTCTGCTTGCAATGTAATGAGAAAAATATTTCAAATGTGGATTGACTTTAGAAAGCATCTCAAATTAAATTTGCATTCGTACACATAAGACTGAATTGGTTGTGCTAGATGGCATATCCATTACCTTAAGCTTCATATTAATAGAGTGAAAAAAAAGAACTGTTCATTTTCCTGATATTTGTTAGGCATATTACCCCAAGCAAATTCTGTTACTTTAATGATCCTTAAGGCAAGCTCTCATATCACAACTTAATTATGATGTTAGTTGCTCATTTTCTTTACAGCCTTTACATTAGCACAATCTGATAACCAGATTTCTTCTGCTAAAGCTGTACATCTCATTTGCATTAGCAACAGTGCGCCTATACTGTTGATAATTCATGGGTCTGCATGACTTTGTACCAGGATTTTCTTAATTTCACATGCTATGCACTCTTAATGGTGATGAGTAGGCTTGCCGGGGTATGATTTGCAATTCATCCATCAACCAAAGATTCATATAAACAGGAATCCATTTGTCCTGGAGATTATGTAATCAAGAACATAGCACAGCAAAGAGGAGCTTCAGAATTTGGAGGTTACATTCATAAAATGTCCTCCCCGGAGATTTGATCCAAATATCTCTCATAACTAATTCTTTTAGGAAAGGCATTATCATTGTTTATGCTAACCTACCAGTAAGTGCATTGTTCTATACACTGCCCAAAACTGATAGCTTACTTTTCAGCTAGGACAGGCGTTATGAATGAAGTGAGAATACAGCCTCTAGAAAGATCGGGGGTGGGGGTGGCAATCATGAGAAAAGCAATTAAAATGAATGAGACTTTGAAAATGGCATGGTCAGTGATCAGTGGTCTTCTTGGCAGTGATGACATGGACGGCGCTAAGTGTGAGCCAATGAGACTACTGCACTCTCTTCTCAGACAAGCACATGCCACAAAGAATGAGTGGATGTTTGCTATGTTATTTTTTTCTATGGAATGATATTCTAATCAACAGTTTTAGTTTTCTTTTTTGCACTGACGGTTTGGTAGATTTGCTTGTGTTCTGCATGCATGTTGTAGGGATTTTACACATCATTGGTATGTGCAGTAGGTATCATTTATATGTATAAGATGTGTATAAACTGGGTCTACCCACTCACCGGGGGGTGGGTGAGAGGTGATATTTCATATTACCTCTGGAGCAAAACAGGCATGTGCCAGTGACCAGTTCTTGGAGTCTTATTCTGGCTGGGCAATCAAAAGCAAACAATGAGCAGGCTTAAAAATAGCCAAGCTTGCCTTTATGGCATTCTATTGCAATTTTTTTTGCCCTCACCCTCCATCTCGTTTCCAGTATGGGACTTTATTTTCAGGCTAGAGGCAGGAGCCCTTGGGCATGAGCCAAAAGGCAAGTACCAAAGGGATCTATGATTAAAATAAAGTTTACATCTTATTTTGCTTCTTGCAAAAGCTACTAGCCTATAAACAATTAAGTGTCAATTACTATTGTCAATTATTAACTATTAACTATTGTTTACAGTAGGACGTTATGAAGGACATTGATTCATAGGGTCGCCTTGAGTCAGAAGCAACTTGACGGCACTTAACACACACACACAATTATTTACATAGGTCAATAAAGACTGGTAAATACATGGTTATTTCCCCCCCTCTAGCAGCAACTTTGCTAGATTGGTAAGGATCTTCCAAAGTATATAAAGCCCTGATTGCCAGGAGTGTTCGGTTATTCAATGATTTGGCTCACTAGTTTGCAGATAGACAATGACCTTTTCATCAGTTCAAACATGTCTGACTATGGGCAAAAGCAGACTGCATATGCATGATTGTATGCTGCTTTCTTGCAACCTAGGTGTGACTGAAATCAAGTAGCACAAGTGGCCTCTACACAAATGCCATGCTTCCTGGACTGTTGCTCAAGTCAAACATTTAACAACATCAAGACTTGCATGTAAGGCGAGAGTTCAGTACAAGTAAATTTGGCTGGCTATCATATTCACATTGAAGTTATCAGAATCCCAGCTAATGACTTCGTCTAAATTTTCCCAGGGCCAACCCTTCATGGTACACAAGGCCAATTCCCTGAAAGTAGTCTACTTTTCTTGAAGAACGCCTGCCAAATTAGACATTTACTTAGCACTCTTGAAGATGTGCTGCCATTATGCTAACGTAGGCTCCCAGTTTTCTTTGTATCTGTGGCTAAATGGGAGCTCTTTATATACCCTGTACAAACAGGGAGGACCATAAGACTAATTCTCACATCCCTTTGTAGGGATGTTCTGCAAAATGTGCCTGTGACATTATGAGAAGGCAATTCTCACCCACAGGAAGTGAGAGCAGGCAGTTTCTGGCTAGGATAGATAATTGATCATTTTGTTCAATTAAGTTGCAATGTTTGATGCATCTAATAGTGCATAATGGATGCCTTATGGGGGGAATGACGAAAAGCTTATATATAGCAGGAGGTCTGCATACAAACTGTTAACATCAGTGATCTATTTACCATGTCCTACTACATGGAGAGTCTTCTCATCAATGTTCTGTATTCCTGGCCACTGCTGATACACCGGCAAGGAGACACGAAATCAGGATGGTTCACATAGTACACAGCCTGCATATGTTAGTCCTTGAATGGCACTAATCATAAAAAAATGTCCAGTACACAAGGGCATTTCTACAATGGAAGCTTTGAGAATCAGCCATGTTGGGTTGTATTTTCTAACTTTTGAACACCTTTTCATTACTTTTTCACTAAAACTGAATATGTTCTTGTTATTCAGTCTGACATTTGGTTGTTGGGGCATAAACAGCAATTAGTATGACTATAAAATCATGCATGCCTCTTCAGCCATGGTTTTTTTTTTTGTGTGCCAGTTCTTCTCTTTTTGAGAGGTATGGTTAATATATAGGGTTGCCAACCACTAGGTAATGGAGGAAGACAGCACGAGGCTCAAAACTTTAACCAAATAATGTAGTATAAGACAAGCTTATAGTAAATGCAACCGTTTACTAATTTAAAAAGGAAAGCAACAAGAGGCAACAAATTCACTCATTAGAATGCCTCGCAGGGCTTAATGCAAAAAGCAAAATAAATGTTAATTCACACGTATTGCCTCACAGGGCTAAACTGAAACTTATCAAAATTTACAATAGCCAACTAAGGCTTATACAACTACAAACTGTAACCGTGACAATAAGCACTAAGATTCAAATTGAACAGGTTGTGCTGCCACGTACTAATCACGAAGAAACTATTCCAATTTCAAGTCCGTGGCAAGGTTCCGTGGCTGGACAAGGGTCCGTAGCAAGGATGGGTTTTGATCCTTCATCAGCTTGCCGACCCAACATTTAACACGGGCTTGCCAACCCGGTTTTTAGGCGTGAAAATCGCCATCTATCATTGTTGTAAATTTTCTAGAATGTAGCAGACAGAATACTAAGTAACCAACAAAAATGAAACAGTTGCTATTGTTAAGATATAATTCAAGATATAATTCAAGAGGATACAAAGTTCAAAGGATAGCTTACGCACCATTTCAGGTATGGTTTTGGAGAGAGAGAAACGGATCGTCTTAAATTCCCCAGGTTTTTTTCTTTTAGCCAACTCTAAAGTATAACAAAAAACAATTTCATAACAAAAGCAATAGCAATTGGTAAAGTTATGAGTATTGACAGAGGAGCACAACTTACCAACCACAGGAGAGAGTATCTACTTCAATGATATGAATGATTCTTCAGAATACTGACTACATGAGAAATGGTTCTTAAAATACCTGCAGCTGAAGAAGCTCGTGGAGAAAGTGAGCTAAACTGAGATGCTTCTTAAAGAAGCAGTACTAAATTACAGAAAACAAGAAAGATCAAAATCAGTTTTGAGACCAGAAGGAGCTAGAGTTTTAAACAAAAATATGAAGAGTCTTTACTGTCTGCTACATTCTAGAAAATTTACAACAATGATAGACGGCAATTTTCACGCCTAAAAACCTGGTTGGTAAGCCCATGTTAAATGTCAGGTCGGCAAGCTGATGAAGGATCGAAACGCATCCTTGCTATGGACCCTTGCCACGGACTTGAAATTGGAATCACTTCTTTGTGATTAGTACATGGTGGCACAACCTGTTCAATTTGAATCTTAGTGCTTATTGCCACGGTTACAGTTTATAGTTGTATAAGCCTTAGTTGGCTATTGTAAATTTTGATAAGTTTCAGTTTAGCCCTGCAAGGCAATACATGTGAATTAACATTTATTTTGCTTTTTGGATTAAGCCCTGTGAGGCATTCTAATGAGTGAATTTGTTGCCTCTTGTTGCTTTCCTTTTTAAATTAGTAAACGGTTGCATTTACTATAAGCTTGTCTTATACTACACTTTTGGTTAAAGTTTTGAGCCTCGTGCTGTCTTCCTCCATAGTCAACCACTAGGTAATAGCTGCAGATCTCCTGCTATTACTACTGATCTTCAGCCGATAGAGATCCATTCACCTGGAGAAAATGGCAGTTTTTGCAATTGGACTCTTTGGCATTGAATTCCCTCCCCTCTCCAAACCCTGCCCCCAAAACCTCCCACCAGTGGCAAAGAGGAACCTGGCAACCCTATTAATATACCTAGTCAAAGTACTGGTTAGGCCAATTCTAGGGATGACAGTTATAAGGATATACCTAGTTAGAAGACTAGTTAGGCCATTACTAAGGATGACAGGGATAGGGTGGGTTGCTCCATCTAGGTGGAGTTGATTGGTGATCACCTTGACACATTGAAGAATGAATAGCCATTTGTTTTATGGTTGGGTGGGGAAACGGGTGCCCTTGGTCCTCAGCTATATAATTTATTTAATTTAATATTAGTTTATAAACAAAATTCAAACCCCACCTTTCTGCCATCATAAGGGCATTCAAGGTGGCTAACAGATTAAAAACATACATAACATATCTTAAAAACCATTAAAACCAAACAAAAATACATTAAAAACAAATCCAAACTAAAATACACCTACAAAAAACATTTAAAAAGCAATTAAAACAAGAGACAGGAAGAGGGATCAAGGAGTGAATGCCAGATGAAACAAAGAAGTCTTCATCCACTGGTGGAAAATGGCAACTGGAGGGGATAGGTGAGTCTCCCTAGGAAGACAGTTCCAGAGTTTTGGAACCATGACTGAGAAGGCCCCCTCCTGAGTTGCCACCCACCTAATCTCAGAAGGTAGGGGCACCTGAAGCAGGGCCTTGGAAGGTGACCATAGAGGTCAAGTAGGTTCCTATGGGAGTAGCCAGTCCTTCAGGCATGCTAGTTCTAAAACATTAAGGGTTTTAAAGGTAAACACCAGCACCTTGAATTGTGCCCAGAAACAAATTGGAAGTCAGTGTATATGAGCCAAGACAGGAGTGTTACTGTCCCTAGGACACTCCAGTCAACATCCTGGCTGCAGTATTCTCCTTAGTTGTCTATGGGTAACATTGGAAGAGGGAAATGAGGCGTCACACCTCTCACCACGGTTAATCTGAAGGCTAAGGTAAACAAAGCCAGAAAAGACACTGGGCAAGTCTGGCACCACAGTGTATTTGCACAAAAGATTGTCAGCCCCTGGGCTTCCTTAGTGGCAATCCACACTTAAGGGATTTAGATTGTGATGATAACAGAGCACCCATTTAACAGACTTAATGGTTGCCTCATGTCTCTGTTTAGGAAAAGTTGCTGGCACAAGCCTTCTTTCAATCTTTCAAGCCTATGTGAGAGGATAGATTATGCATCTCACAAGACATATTGAAGTTTTCAATAACATTGTCCTTTCAATAAACCTGTCAATGTCCACTACATGAGTCATCTAAATATTCATATACCGTATATACTCATGTATAAGCCGACCCGAGTATAAGCCGAGGCACCTAATTTCACCCCCAAAAATGGGGAAAAATGATTGACTCGAGTATAAGCCGAGGGTGGGAAATGCAGCAGTTACTGGTGAATGTCAAAATAAAAATAGATACCAATAAAATCACATTACTTGAGACATCAGTAGGTTAAATGTTTTTGAATATTTATTTCAAAGAAAAACAGTAAACTAGCTCTGCAAGTGGAAAAGAGGGTCAACAAAAACAATATGGTATCAACAATAACTTTAAAAGTGCAAAAACCTTAGCTCAATCAGCAACCAAGCTAAAACACAAGAGTTAAAATCCTTCAAAACTGGATTCCTCCTCCTCATCTGTATGTCCAAACAGAGCTTCAGCTGTAGCTGGTGTGAGGGTATCAGCATAGACATTGTCATCATCTCTGAGTTCGCAGTCATCACCATCACTGCTGTCGTCCTCATACAAAGCGCAGTCTTCACTGCCATCCATAGCATTACTAATGCCACATTACTTGAAGGCGTGTTGCACCATGTCCTCTGGAATCTCTTCCCATGCATCACGAACCCACTTTGCTATCAATTCTATGTCGGGCTTCATCAGATTTCCAACTTTTGTCAGTCGGGCTTGACCAGATGACATCCATTCATGCCACATCTTTCGCACACGGTCCTTGAAAGGTTTATTTAAACACACATCTAGGGGCTGCAATACAGATGTAAGCCCACCTGGAATAACGGCCAAAGGAACTTGAGAAGACTTTGCCAATTTTTTTATGTCATCAGATGTGTGGCCTCTGAACATATCCCAAACTAGCAGTGATGGTTTTTTCTTTAAGGCTGCTCCTGGTCGTCCATTCCAAATTTCTTCCAGCCATTTTTTTGTTCCGTCTTCATCCATCCAGCCTTTAATATGTGAGCGCACTGTAATTCGTGATGGGAATTTGACCTTTTTAGGCAAGGTCTTTCTTTTGAAAATAATGACATGGCACAGCTTAGTTCCATTAGCCAAACATGACAGAACGACTGTGAAATGGTTTTTTTCATTTCCTGTGGTTCTGAGTAAAATAGTTTTTTCTCCCAAACTTGCCACAGTTCTGTTGCTTGGGAGATCAAAGGTCATAGGTGTTTCATCCATATTCCCAATATCTCCCAGGTCATAGTTATGGAGCCTTCTTTGTTTTATGATGAATTTATGGAATGACATCACTTTTTCCTCAAGGTCTTTTGGCAACTTCTGTGAAATCTTTGTTCTTTGCCGCAAACATAGGTCAAACCTATTCATGAAGCGGGTACACCATCCTGCTGACGCAACAAAATTTACAATGCCTGGTGCTTTTAATTTGTCGTCTTTAGCCATTTGAAGGGCATGTAAGCAAATTCCCATGCGTGTTACGCAGTAACCATTTTGACGACGCTCCATAACCCAGTTATGCAATTCAGTCTCTAGAGCCCCATATGAAGTCATTGAACCACGTCGAGTTTTTTTTGCCTTTGGAATCTTTTCCAAGTCAGCTTTCATTTTCCGCCACTCCCTCACTTGTTTTTCATCAACACAAAATTCCCTACTTGCAATACTGTTATTGCTTTCTTCTGCTCTTGCCACAATCTTAAGTTTGAAACCAGCTTCGTATGACCTGCGTTTTGTTTTGGTCCAGGATTACCGGTAGAAGTACTGGTCTCCATTTGTAAGAGGATAAGAAAAAGTTCTAAAATTAAACAGGGAAATTAGAGAAGAGTCAGTAAAAGAGTTTGCTACCAGCATCCAAATGCCAATAATTCTTGTTCCAGATGACTAGAGAACAGAATGACTTTCATGTTGCACTTGAGCATTTGGCTGTCTTGTTCTTTAAGGCAGTTCCTCAACTGTTATTCTTACAGTTATGGCGATGCTAAACAGAATATTAGAACTACGGTACTTCTCTTAAGATTTTCAGGGACCCAATAATGGAACAAAACATTTATGGTTTGCCTTTTTAAAAATCACCACAAGATTGAGAGCAAGCGTGGTGTGGTGGTTAAGAGTGGTGGACTCTAATCTGGAGAGCCAGGTTTGATTCCCTGCTCCTCCACATGAGCAGCAGACTCAGATCTGGTGAGCCAGGTTGGTTTCCCCATTCCTACACATGAAGCCTGCTGGGTGACTTTGGGCTAGTCACAGTTCTCTCCGAACTCTCTCAGCCTCACCTACCTCCCAAGGTGTATGTTATGGGGAGAAGAAAGGGAAAAGATTGTAAGCCGGGTTGATTCTCCTTAAAAGTCAGAGAAAAACGGCATATAAAAACCAATTATTATTATTCTAAATGGTAAGCTCCTTGGGGCAGGAAGCAAGCCTTTTGCTTCTGTTACCCTGTAGAGAATCATGTACACTAATTGTATTATAGAAATTATAAGACAGTTGCTGTCACTCAATTTGGCTGCTTTGGAAGGTGGACTCTATGGCATTATACACTATTGAAGTCCCTCTCCTCCCCAAACCCCACCCTCCTCAGGCTCCATCCCCAAAAACTCCAGGTATTTCCCAATCCAGAGCTGGCAACCCTATATATATTGGACCAGTTAACTTTCCATAATAGCCCACTCCTGCCTTGCAAATGAATGTCCTTACATTTAACTTTTTTGGGGGTGGGGTTGGTCACACAGTAAATAAAACATTTCTCACATCTAGCGAAGCAAAGTGTAACAAGTAAATGGAATCCCATCTGGGGAATTTTTATATATATTATCCAACTGTCTAGACTAATCCTAAATATATTATCTTCCTTGAGCTTTTTTTAACGGATTCAAAAGCAACCAAATACCTTCCTCGTTCTTTAATTTAAATTCTAGCCTGAAAGGATTTGCCACAAATTTGCTCCGGCCAGTGCGGAGAAGCCGGCGGTGGCGGCCAGCGTGGAGGAGGAGCCGAAGCAGCCGTGGCCGGGGAAGGGGCGGCGGCGGTGGTGGCAGCCAGCACGGAGGAGGAGGAGGCCGAAGGAGCCGCGGCCAGGGAAGGGGCAGTGGCAGCCAGTGTGGAGGAGGAGGCCGAAGGAGCCGCTGCCGGGGAAGGGGTGGCAGCGGCAGCGGCCAGCGCGGAGGAGGAGGTCGAAGGAGCCACGGCCAGGGAAGGAGCGGCGGCGGCCAGTGCAGAGGAGGAGGCCGAAGGAGCCGCGGCCGGGGAAGGAGCGGCGGTGGCGGCGGAGGAGGAGGCCGAGGCTCCGGCGCTGGCCACCGCCGCTCCTTCCCTGGCTGCGGCTCCTTTGGCCTCCTCCTCTGCGCTGGCCGCCGCTGCTCCTTCCCTGGCTGCAGCTCTGGCGGGTAGTGTGGAGGCAGCCCCGCGAGTGGTGTGGCCTGCCCAGGTGGCGTGGCCAGGCGGGTGCGGCGAGGCCTGCCTGCCGTGGTGGTGGTTGCTGCTCTCGAGCAGCAAGAAGTTGGGCGGCGGGTCGCTGCTGCTGCCGTCGCGGGACATGCTGAGAGAGGAGAGAAGGGGAGGAGGAGGTAAGTTTCCACCTGAAATCCACCCCTTAGTGGTGCCTTTCCCCCAGGGTGACTCGCATATAAGCCGAGGGGGGATTTTTCAGCCCTTTGTTGGGGTTGAAAAACTCAGCTTATACGCTAGTATATACGGTATTATTCGACTAATGCCCTAACTGTGTACAAGCTAGTAATAATTAATCAAGGGTCTTCCATCTTGAGGCATTGCTTGAGGTGACTTGAGGCATTGCTTGAGGTGACACAGTTAGGGTGACTATGACTTTTTAGGTCCTTAAGAGCAAAATTTGTTTCAATACTTAGACAAGGAAGTTTATGAGCTGTATTCATGCTCCATTCCTTTTGTGTTGTATTAAGAAGCTATTAAGCCCAAGTTATTTCAAAGGAAATTACCTTAAGTACTTTCTCCCTTCTGTTTAGCTGGCACCAGAGAAGCCATATATTTTCCTGCTGCGAAAATTGGTATTTTTATTGATTTATTAGGCTTCGATGCTATCTCCTGAAAGGTAATTTGATTCCTGTCTAGCCACAAGGTGCAGTTGTTAAGATCACTCCTTCTCATATCTGGACTCTTAGCACATTCCAAGAAACCACAATTATTTCCAACTTCACCAGTACCTCAGTCCAATCAGAATGTGGGAAAAAGACGTCATTTGGACAAAGGCACCAAATGCGCTTTACAGCTGTCCACCAGTTAAGATACCAAGATTGACTCAGCCTTTAATTAGGGTGACTTGCATACAAATCTGGTGGGTGAACAATACATTTTTGTGTGTGCAAAATATGTCCCTACACCTGAAACCATGGGATGTTATGTGATTATTATTTTGCTGGGGAAATGTAGTTGAGTTAACTCTCAGCTAAAAATGACAGTGCAATGTCTCAGGAGTTGTTTTCTGTTGCCCCAGAAGGTTGGACCAGAACCAACGGGTTGAAATTAAATCAAAAGAGTTTCCGTCTAGACATTAGGAAGAATTTTCTAACAGTTAGAGTGGTTCCTCAGTGGAACAGACTTCCTCAAGAGGTGGTAAGTGCTCCTTCCCTGGAGGTTTTTAAGCAAAGGCTTGATGGCTATCTGTCTTCAATGCTGATTCTATGACCTTAGGCAGTTCATGAGAGGGAGGGCATCTTGGCCATCTTCTGGGCATGGAGTGGGGGGTCACTGGGTGTGTGTGGAGGAAGTAGTTGTGAATTTCCTGCATTGTGCAGGGGGTTTGACTAGACAATCCTGATGGTCCCTTCCAAATCTATGATTCTAGGAGGATGTCTTGACAATTTACAGGACACTCATAGGTTCTCTCTTATGGTGGGACATATTGGTTTGGATCCAGACAGCTTTTTCACTTAGTCTCACCAAATTCCCCTCTTTACCTCATCCCTAAATCACATGGGTTTTGTCCATGCTGGTCCCATGATCCGCAGCATAGTTTTTTTGGTAGTCAAAGAGGAAATTTGTTATCTTGGTCAATTCAGATTTGGAAACACATGTTTGTCATAGGAACATGAAACTCAGCCCTTAGAACATAAGAACATAAAAAAGTCCCTGCTGGATCAGACCAAGCCCCATCCAGTCCAACAGTCTGTTCACAAAGTGGCCAACCAGGTGCCTCCAGGAAGCCATAAACAAGACGACTGCAGCAGCACCATCCTGCCTGTGTTCCACCGCACCCAAAATAATAGGCATGCTCCTCTGATACTAGAGAGAATAAGTATGCAGCATGACTAGTATCCATTCTAACTAATAGCCATGAGTACCCCTCTCCTCCATTAATATGTCCACTCCCCTCTTAAAGCCCTCCAGGCTGGCAGCCATCACCACATCCTGGGGCAGGGAGTTCCACAATTTAACTATGCGTTGTGTGAAAAAATATTTCCTTTCATCTGTTTTGAATCTCTCGCTCTCCAGCTTTAGCAGATGACCCCATGTTCTAGTATTATGGGAGAGGGAGAAAAACTTCTCCCTGTCCACTCTCTCCAAACCATGCATAATTTTATAGACCTCTATCATGTCTCCCCTCATCTGCCTTCTTTCCAAGCTAAACAGCCCTAAGCGTCTTAACCGCTCCCCATAGGACAGTTGCTCTAGTCCCGTAATCATTTTGGTTGCTCCTTTCTGCACCTTCTCAAGCTCTGTAATATCCTTTTTTAGGTGTGGTGACCAGAACTGTACACAGTATTCCAAGTGTGGGATCAGCTCCCATGCTTTCTGTTGACATGTTTTCCTCCAGGTTCTAGAACCATCCAGGTGCTGGGTATGTTTAGCCTGAAGAGGAGAAGACTGAGAGGGAATATCTTCAAGTACTTGAAGGGGTGTCTTATAGAGGAGGGTGCCGAGTTGTTATCTGTTACTCCAGAAGGTCAGACCAGAACCAACGGGTTGAAATTAAATCAAAAGAGTTTCCGTCTAGACAGGAAGAATTTTCTAACAGTTAAAGCAGTTCCTCAGTGGAACAGGCTTCCTCGGGAGGTGGTAAGTTCTCCTTCCCTGGAGGTTTTTAAGAAGAGGATAGATGGCCATCTGTCAGCAATACTGATTCTATAACCTTAGGCAGATCATTAGAGGGAGGGCACCTTGGCCATCTTCTGGGCATGAAGTATGGGTCACTGGGGGTGTGGGGGGAAGGTAGTTCAGAATTTCCTGCATTGTGCAGGGGGTTGGACTAGATGACCCTGGTGGTCTCTTCCAACTCTATGATTCTATGATCATGAGAAAAAGTATTGGCAGATGAAGTAGTCCCCATGGAAAATGATCACCACTGAATTTCCTTCCATTTTCCTCTATAACATAAACAGCGGCTCCCCAACACTTTTCATATCAGAAATGGCAAGAGTTTCTTTGTAACGTTCATTCATGTTGCAACTGTACTTTCATTTGTTTAACAAACAAGATATAAATGGTGTTGTGGCTGTTACCGTGTAGACATTCTAGATGAAAGACACTGTTCATCCCCACATACAAAAATAGAGGGGGGGGAGGAAAACCATATGCTGACATCTGAGATGAAACACTGCTGGAGTTTCCGACAAGAAAAATGTGCCATATGGCAGTGGATTTGTACCCCTGTCAATATCACCATGAAAACAACCTGTGAGATATTGTCATTCATATTATTACCATTGTTGGTCCTACTTGAATTGGTGATAGGAAAGAAATAAAAAGTTAATGTGACATATAATGAGTCTATAGTGCAAAATTACATTATATTAATGTGAACAATGTGCAATCTGATTCACAGGGAAATTGCTGATGGCAATTAGAATACAAACACTGTTTATTAATTGCTATGTACATGACATAAGAAAATGCAAGGTGAATCCATGCTGACATCCCTGTGTGTTCCAAGTGTTTAAATACAATGCTGCAGATAATTACCAACTTCTGCCAAATGTGCTTGTTAGAGGTATTGGAATTAATTTAGATATTAATTATGAATGCTCTACCTTTGGGAAAATCCATCAATCTAACTATAAAACACCTGCCTGCAGGCAGTTTGATGCTGTATCACATTCCTTGACAGAAGTTTTTTCCTCCAGTGCTGCTGGTGCCCTGTAAAAAAAAATTACTCTAATCACGAGCCATTAACAGAACCAATCCTGCAATGAACTTCAGAATGTAAACTTTGCCCTGTTGTGTAGGTTCAAGATAGCTGATGAGATATTAACATTTCCACCATCTTATTTCCCCCCCCATCCCTTTTAATTCATTTTATAAACCCATTTTCCTCACATATTTTGAACTAAACTAGTTCACTATCACTTGGTACAGGGTCATTTAGAACTTCTTACATAAAGCAGTCCAGTGTTAGGTATCTTTTCCAATTCAACTGATACACACCTTCTGACCAAATGCTTTATTATGAAGAATCCCTTCTGGCAGCTGCAAAATAACCAGACAAAATGTTTGCTGTCATATGCTGGGAGTGGAGTTAAATGTAAATAAAAATATTAAGTGTGTGTGTGGGTGGGGGGAGAGAGCTATATGTTCTTATTACCCATTGTCATAAAAATACTGATGGCATCTCACTTCAGATCTCTAGACTATCTTGACCAATGGTTTCATGTATATGTTAAACAATATGGAGAAAGAGAGGGGAGAGCGAGAGAGGGAGGGAGGGAGGGAGAGAGACTCTTCTGCAACACCACAACATAGATGAAATTACAGAAAATTATAGATCCCCAGCATCAGAACTTATCAGTCAGGTAGAAAGAAACAACCAAAATGTAATGTCATCCACCTCTAGCCCTGACACCACATATTTATTTATTTGATTTGATTTATACCCCACCCTTTCCCGGGCTCAGGGCTGCTAATAAGAAAATTATACACAGTAATCAATGAAAACAAAATTAGAAGACAAGGAAACAAATAAAATCATTTATATTAAAATCTTTAAACCTAATCTGAGTAAAAAGAATAAAAAAAGATGGCACCCCAACTATGATTCCCTCACATATGATTTAAAACCAACATTAAAGAAGGAAATCAGCATTAATATGTGATGATGTTTGTCATGGGGAGCAAACAAGGGGGAGACCCAAAAAGAGACCGAAGAGAGAAATGTAGGGATCTGATCAGGTCCAGCATGGTAACAAAAAAAAAGGAAAGAGGGGGAGGCCAGCTGATATATATGCCATTGCTGCCCTCAACAGTACGCTTGGTGGAACATCTCCCTATTACAGTCCCTATGGAACTGAGTCAAGTCCTGCAGTAGGGTTGCCAACCTCCAGGTACTAGATGGAGATCTTCTGCTATTACAACTGACCTCCAGCCGATAGAGATCAGTTCACCTGGAGAAAATGGCCGCTTTGGCAATTGGACTCTATGGCATTGAAGTTCCCTCCCCAAGCCCTGCCCTCTTCAGGCTCTACCCCAAAAACCTCCCACTGGTGGTGAAGAGGGACCTGGCAACACTATCTTGCAGGGAATGGGTTTCACTAGACAGAGAGTTCTACCAGGCTGGGGCCCTGGTTGAAAACAGCAGGAAATTCTTTCAGCTGAGCATAAGGCTCTTTGGAGGGGTATATTGGGAGAGGTGATATGTGGGATAGGGCTGTGCATATCAGTAAACCCAAGCCAAAAATAAAGCAGAAAACACCATTTTGGCTTATTTTCAGCTTGGGTTTACTGTGAGGGAGGGGGAACCACTTGAATCAGCCGAGCTGAATCAGTGATTCCTGGAAAAAGCCGAATAATTATTCGGCTTTTCCGATTTGGCTGGGGGGCATTTCTCGCAGCATAGCTTGAAGGGACTCTCATTGCATGACCCCCGAAGTTTGGTAAAGATTGGGTAAGGGGTCCTATTTTATGGAGTCTGGAAGGGGTCGCAACCCCTCCATAGAGAAATATTGCGAACTTCGCAATATTTCTCTATAGAGGGGGCGACCCGTTCCAGACCCCATAAACTAGCACCCCCTTACCCAAGCTTCACCAAACTTTGGGGGTCATGCAATGAGAGTCCCTCCAAGCTACACTGTAAATTTGGGGGCTCTACCTCCAAAAATGCCCCCCCATGAGCTTAAAAATAATCCCCAAAAAATGGCCCCAATTCTTCTGGTAAACCCTGAAATAAGCCAAATTCCCATATTTACCGCTATGGGTATTCAGCTTATATCGGAATAAACCTGAACCCAAAATTTACTGGATTTTTTTTTGCACAGCCCTACTGTGGGACCCACAGATATGAGGGTCCCAAAACTTATGAAAAGTCTACAATTATCAACAGGGTTGTGCTCCTCCAACCTGTCCCCTGGCATAGGCTGTCCACCAAGGTCACCAAAGCAGTTTCAGTGACAAACCCAGGCCAGTAACTGGATTGAAATTAAGTTTTGATTGGTTCTGGGAGCTGGTCACAGCCTCTGAACCCTCCTGGCTAGGTACTATCAACCAAGAGTGGGAAAGAGTGGGAAAGGTTAAGCAAACAGTTCTATTTCTCCAAACACCTTATCCATAGGCTGCAATAACTTGAACTCAGCATTAAATCTAAATAATTCTGATAAACTCTGGCTCCAGACCTGGATAGCCCCAGGAGAGCACTTACTCCTTTAGGTCTGTGAAATCTTAAAAAATGTGTTTCCCTCCAGAAAACAAAGCAGATTTAAAGAGGATGTAAGAAAAGGGTAACCTGGATAGCCAAGGCTTCAGATTTCAGAAGCTAAGCATGGTTGACCCTGGCAAGTGTTTGGATGGGATACCTCAAGAAAATACCAGGGGGCCAAGGCAGGGAATGGCAAACCACCTCTGAACATCTCTTGCCTTGAAAACCCTATGGGGTCACTATAAGTCAGCTGTGACTTGATGGCAGAAAGAAAGAAAGAAAGAAAGAAAGAAAGAAAGAAAGAAAGAAAGAAAGAAAGAAAGAAAGAAAGAAAGAAAGAAAGAAAGAAAGAAAGAAAGAAAGAAAGAAAGAAAGAAAGAAAGAAAGAAAGAAAGACCTAGATTCCTAAAACTATGGCTAGATTCCTATGCAGCACCTGCACAGGCAGATATTGCCTGCCTTCTCCATCACCCACCACATAGACATAAAAAGTGATGACAAGGATTAGGGAATCAGTGTGGACAATAAGTCACATGGATCAGACAGCTACAGGTGGAAGGGAGAAGTGGGCCAAATCCACCTGGCAGGCAGACTTGCACAAGTGCAATTGAGGGAATGAATCCAAACCGATCTTTTTAGCTAAGAACATTTCAAAGAATTAGCTTTTGGATATTAATATCTTCTGTGAGTAAAGACAGAAAAACACACAGAACCTTTGATGTTATTCAACTCTTTTTTCAAGCAATGACTTTTCTTGGAGGAAACACACCGTATCTTTACAAATAGCCTTCATCTGGTTTCTACTTATAAGAGATATAGAAACTGTGTCTGATCATGCTCCTTTTATTATGGATTGAGAGATTAGAGGGATAAAAATAACATTTTATTGTGCTGAATGAGTACCTTGCCTTTATGCAACTTAAACTATTCTAACTAGTTCTGATGCAGGAAATTATTTTTACACCCTTTTACAACAACAACAATAATGCAATTGGTTCAACTGTCTTCCCAGTAGTTCAGTCTCTACCAGGGCTTTGCAATGGAGGAGAGTAGTGTTAGCCGAAATGCTCCTTGAATGGGGAATTAGTGAGCAGATGGCAATTACAATATTTATATAGCTGGATTCAACCAATGTATATCAGAGCCCGTATCAGTGACCTTAGAATAATGACAGAGTCGAGGGATTTCCAATTAAGAGAGTTTTTCAAGCATTCAATGTGGCGACACAAACATACAGAGAATTAGGGCTTCTGGAAAATTTTTTTGGTACAATTCGGATCTGGCAAAATCCAGCCCGTTTTGATCTGGGAAATGCCTAAGTCCAAACTCCCCCGCTTCGGTTTCGTGGAATCTGGCGTGATATTTGAGTTCGGAAAAAATTTCAGCCGAATAACCCGCCCCCCTTCCCGGGGCTCCCAGGAAAGCGGGCAGGTGGCTCTTTGAACTGCTCCGTGCTGCCATGGCTGGCAGTGTGGAGCAGTTCAAAGCCCCCCTGCCCGCTTTGCTGGGAGCCTCGGGAAGGGGGCGGTTTTTTTTTTAAGTGCTCTGCACTGCCAGGGCTGGCAGCGCAAAGCAGTTCAAAGCCTCCCCGCCCCCTTCCCGGGGCTCTCGGGAAAGCGGGCGGCTGGCTCTTTGAACTGCTCTGCACTGCCATGGCTGGCAGCGTGGAGCAGTTCAAAGCCCCCCACCCGCTTTCCCAGGAGCCTCGGGAAGGGGGGTTAAAGTGCTCTGCGCTGCCATGGCTGTGCTGCCATATATTGAACTTCCTTTACATTATCTTCCAATTTTTGTTTAATTTCTTTCTGACCTGCTTTGCAATTTTTGTTTAACCTTTTGTATCTCTGATTTAAACAACTCCTGCAGTCTTTCTTCAAGCCCAGACATCTGATTGGCTAATGCCTGCAACTGTCTAGACAACGAATTAGGGGCTTCGTCCATCGTCTCCTGCTCACCTTCTTCTTCCTCTTCTTCTGTTTGTTGAATATGCTTTTTTCTATTTTTGCCCATTAGATCTTCCCTTCTGCCCTTTCTCATTTGCTGAACAGGCTTATAAAATTTAGCCATAAACCATATCAAACATTCCAAAAACCCATTAATATTTTTTAACTGCCCAAGTATTGAAAATCAATAACCTAAAAACAAACAAGCATGGAGAAATCAACATTCAAGGAATGGGTAAAATTGATTTCTTATCAATAAGGAAATGTATTAGCTAATTAATTACATGTATTAGCATATGAATAACAATTCAGTCCGCATGAATAGTCCAGCCAAATTAATTCAAATTAATTAAGTTAGTTCATATTAAACCCGTTAAAAACATTTTAAATTCATATATGTTAAGGAAAAAAGAGAATGAAGCAAAAAGTTATAAGCCAAGACTTCTCCTTCTTATTTTCAAAATGGTGTGAAAAGTATTCTCCAGATCATAAAATAAGGAATACCGTCTTCACTATGCACTGATGACAAAAACTGCTAGATGGCACTGTGTCTTAAGACTGGCAAAAGGATGCCCCTTTTCCTGCTCCAATTTCCTCTTGGAGTGGAAACTGCAATGGGCGGAGAGGGGAATCTGTCGAGACACTTCCCTGATCTCACCTCAGGAAAGAAAAGCCCTTGCAAGCTGGACCTCCTCCCCCAGATGTTTAAGATTCCACAATGCAAATCCCAGTCTTGTCTCTCTTGAATATCCACAAGCTGCACAGCATACAATAGTCACAAGCCAGTTAGGAAACCTTCTAATGGCCACCTGTATCTTCAAATCAGCAAAGCACTTTAATGGTGACCTGAAGCCTCAGTCTTGTTAAAGAAAAGGAAGCCTGTCCTCTCAGACCGCCCCCTTCCCGACTTTCAGAAGTCCACTGCTCGTCTTCAAGGACTCTCTCCACTGCAGCTAGTGTCAAAGGGTTTTATAGTAAGCCTTGGCTCTTTTAAGTTATTTAAGTTCTTATGAGCTCTCTGTTCTTTTTATATCCATTTGGTCTCTTAAATGCTTCTAAAATGTTTCCATATCTTCTTTGTTAAATCCGTTAGTCCTCTTTTCTCTCCACCACCCAGAAGTAAAATTGAATATTTAAAATTGAACAGTAAACAAAGGGCTAGGTGGGGAAAAGGGAGAAAAGAAAGGGGAGTGTTGAGCAGCTGAGCTCCATGGTACTCACCCGACACTTCCCAGTTGTTTATACCATAATCCGCACTTCGACCAGTGGATCTTGCCGGCAAACCGGGCCCTCCTTGCTGAGGAGGCTGCAGAACTGCACATTCCTAGCCCCTGACATTCTAAAATGTTCTTGACACCCCAATGGGGAAGAGTTGTTTGCAACAAAATAATTACTGCAATGGCCCAAACCAGAGCTTTCATTAAATATTAAAGTATTTAATATTAAAGTCTTTAATATTAATTATTCATAGGGCATATGCTGAGTACACTGGGTCTGCATGGCTTTGCTATGATGAGGACTTTTGAATGTGTGCAGCTTTAGACTCTGAGTTGGCATGGGACAAGGAGAACCAGCAGCTCTATTTTCAGTGCCTGGGTCCCTCTCATCCTTTATCTGGGAGGTAGTTCTATAGTAGACAGCTCATTTCCAAGGGGACACTTGAGCTGTTTCTTGACTGGTGGCAATAGGCAGTTGCTTCAACCCTGACTGCTCTGTTGGGAATTCAATAGTACAGGTTTGTGTGCACGTGCGTGTTCGTGTAAAAAGAAACTATGACAGATCTCTTTTTGCTTTAAATATTTATTTTCCCCTCACTAACCACTGCTATCACTCTTGAGATGTATTACTTGTCTCTTGTTGTTTTTCCCTGTATCAGACTTCTGAATGGTTGGGGGATCCACCAAAGAAAACTCTTTCTTTATGTAAGTAAAAAATATGGCACAAGAAAGGCTTACAGAAATAAACACTCAGAATTTTACCCTTTTGGGGAAAATGGAAAAGTCAGATTAGCAAGGAGGTTTCAGTAAATAAACCAGGCAGATTAACAGAACAACAGGCATGAGGAAATTTAGGAAGTTTATAAAACAATATATATTTTGTAATCAAGGTATATCTGATGTATTTTACAGACAGAGTTTGATACTGAGATAGAGTTCTTTTGGCAGTAATTTCTTAGTTGAATAAACATAAGCTTCTTGAAAATAGTCTTTAAATTGGAGGTGTTTGGAACAAACACACATTTTCAAGTTTTTTTCTGTAAAACTGATTAGAGATCACCCCCCTCACTTAGGAGCTATTTCCCTTAGAACTGGTTAGGGATCACTCCCTCTACTTAGGCACTGTTTCCTTTAGGAAAGAACACTCAAATCAGTTCCCTCACACACAGGATCTTTCTTGATCCTAAACAAATGTGTTTCTCTCACTCCAGTTACCAGCCTCAAATGTCAGCTTCAATAGTCAGTTATCAACTGACAGTTTCTTTACTGTCTCTCTCAACTGCCACTCAAGAATTCTCAGAGGTTTTTTTTAATTATTATTGACCCTCCTGTCACTCAAGGTTCTATGACTGGGGCAATTAGTATTATGCAGCTGTCTGTCACAGAAAGATTATAGGTTTATGTATGCCCATAACTGGTGTGAGAGAAACCACCCTGGATCAGCCTGGATGTGATTCACAGGTTGCTGAAGAGGTGGTGACTACAGAGGGAGTATGACAGAAGGTTCTGGGGGTAGACCTGCAAAAGACTGTTGCTGCTGGCTGCTCACCCCCCTCACCCTGTTTTGGCATCATGGTATTAGCTGGTGGCTATTGTGGTGGAACAGGATTTGGGGGGGCTTTCCTGGATTGGCCATGGGGGAGCCTTTTTTTCTTCTGCTTTGTGATGATTTTGGTATGTTTTACAGGGGAACTATTTTGGTGGGAAAGGGCTACAGAGATCTTCAAAACCAGCAGAACACTGGGCAAGATAACAGAAAAATAAGAGAAAGGGTTCACCATGAGAAATGGTGATAACTAGAACAGATGCTCAGAGAAAGTTATTTATTACAGAGCAAGGAACATCATTCCAACTAACATGAAAGAAAAATTGTATAATGTTACCTTGAAATTATACTACTCCCCCCACTCAAAATATTGAGTAAAATTAACCATGTAAATATTCATTGTTGGAAATATGGTGTGCCCAATGATAATTACTTTCATTGCTGGTGGGCATATCACAAGATACAAATGATATGAAACTTGGCAAGTTACATTATCTGAAACATAAATGGTTATAGTATACCTTTGGATCCTTTGTTTTATTACATTGCCTAAAGGATTTGGTTTGGGAAGTAGACCTGGGATTTATCTTGAATGTTTTGACAATAATAAAAGTCAAAATCACTTTGAGATGGAAATAGTCAAATTATCCTGCACAAAAAAAATGAAACTTTTATGCAGAAGTTATATCCTTCCAAAACATAGATGCATTGCATACAGAATTCTGATTTGGGGGTACAGATGAGCAGATTTATAATGGGAAAGGTGACATGTAAATGAAGTGAATAAATAAATATTTTTAAATCACCTTTATCAAAGAAACATAAGGCAGTGAAAGAATAGAGGGGATCAATCAGATTATATTTGTTCTATTTCCATTCTATGCTGTTGAGCTGAAGTTGCTGGATTTCTCTTCTCACTTTGGTATTGGATCTTGGTTTGTTTTGGCCATTTTAACTGTCCCTCTGTAATACTATTTGTGAACTTGCAGATTTACTTCTGATGACCCTGGAAAAGATATTTTGCATTTAAATTTCTTTTTCATAGGCTGTCAAAATAAAATAGTGACCATTTCTTTAGCATCAAGTTTGTTCGTTACAGTGCTTTCACTTCTGATGCAAAGTTACATCTGCTTTGCCCTTTCTCCCAATTTGTTGGAGCCCTGGACTTCTGCCTAGAGTCCAGCCCTGATGACATCACTGCCTTTGTAGGTCAGACCAATGGCTGTAGATAGGGTTTGTCAACTCAAATATCACGGAAGATCATAGCGCAAAACTCTAGTGGCAAATCCTGTTCAAACATTCTTTCTGATTCTAGTTTCCTACCTGCTCTTTCTCCACTCCCCATGATCTAGTTGGCAACAGTGTAAATCCTGTGAAACAAAGATTTTGAACATGTGCCCCAAGGCCCCCAAACTTTGTTCCTGAGGCTACAACGAGCTCCTGAAGTTGCTGTAGGATAAAGCAAGTTCTCAGCCAAGATTAGCTTTAGCTTGTTAACCAGATGCTTTTGTGGACAGCAATTTGAGAAACATTGTTCATAAACTGCAATGCTCTGCAGAAATGGGGGGGGGGTAATTGAATGATTGGTTAATCTTAGATCAAACTCAAGTAGGGCAAGGTGAGTCTGGGGATCCTTGCTGGAGTGCAATGCTTTATGTTCCTGTCAAGAAACTCTAAAGCATGAAAACTGAAGAGTGTGGGTGGACTCGAAATAACAATTGAAATTCACAGGCTATGCTAACAGTTAGTGCAGAATGTTAACAATTTGCTGAATGGTTTAATGAACCTGGATAGTGGCAGGATTCCCCTGCCCTTCTTGCTGTGTTTCAGCTATCTGTATCCAACTGCACGATTTCCAGAAGTCACTAAGTGCATTCAACTATCCATTAACTTAACAGAGTGGGACTTTCCCACTTCCACCTCCTGCTGTTACTCACTGAGGCCCCACCAAAAGTTTGTTCCCAGGGTCAGTGGACCCTTTAGAGTAGGGGTGAAGATTGGGTTTGCAGTGATGGGGAAACTCAGCAGAAATCACCTCCTCATCCTCTGCAAACAGAAATGCTGATCCATTAGAGCATCTACATGGTGGGATACTTGCCAACATCAACAATAAAACTCATGCAATATCTCAGAAATACACAAAAGCCAACATAAAACAACAGCATCAAAGGAAAAAGAGCAGAAGCTATATCCACATGTCCTTTCAACACCTGTGTTGTTTCCTTTCAAACTACTTATAACAGCATAGGAAGCCTATTTCCAGTGAGCAAAACCCCAAGATTGAAGGGGTGAGTGTCCTCTTCGTTTCCTGCTAGGCTTACCAACTCTAGCTTGGACTTTATTTTATTTCAGATATTCTGATGACCCAATGGTCTTGGATGAAACTCTAGCTTAGGAAAGTCCAAGAGATTTCTGTGCACTGCCTGGGAAGAGGAGGGAATTCAGTGGGGATGTGATGCCATCCAAAGCAGCTTTTTCCTCTAGGGGAACTGATCCCTGTAGTCTATCTAAAGATCAATTGTAATTCCAGGAAAGCAAGGTCCCACCTGGAAGATGGTAAGCCTACATACTTCTAAACAATGTTAACTTCTAAAAGCAAAGGTGCTGGGGCTTTTGAAAGTCTCTTTAATGGAACCAGCAATGCTTTATCCACTTTAGACTGGTTATATGTAGTTAATTACACAGGGGAGAGGGAATGCCCTTGATTTCTACATATGGCCAAAGGCTTTTTTTGCATTGTATTACCTTACAGCATGGAAAGTAATCTCTTGAGCAAAATTTTGGTTGAATTCTGGAACAAATTGTGACGTACACTGCTTGTATCCTTCTTTGTCTCATAAACCTTACTCCTCTGATTAGTGTGGTCAGTCATGGGGTGTATGAAAGCAGAGTAAGTGGCAGGATTTCTCTCCTGCTTTGGGTGTTCCTACTGTTGCTGTCAACACAGCAAGAAAAGGAAATGATGCATTAGGTTGGTGTCCACATAGGGTTCAGTTAAAGAGCTTAAGTGGTTTTAGTATCATTCTCCAAAGAAGAAGTTGGGGACAAAACTGGAATTGAGTGGATCTATCTACTATTGGCCCTGACAAGGATGGACCTGGCTAGCCAGATCTCATCAGTTCTCAGAAGTTAAGCAGTGTCAGCCCTGGTTATTACTTGGATAGTAAATCAACAAGGAAGTCCAGGTTGCTACACAGAGGCAGGCAAAGACAAACCACCTGTTCACCTCTTGTCTTGAGAACCCTGGTGGTCGCGAAAGTTCACTGTGACTTTATAGCACTTTACACACACACCTACTATTGACTACCATGCTTTCTGCCCCACCAGTCCCAATGGGTACTAGCGGCCACCAGTAATAAGGAAACCTTTTGAATCTAAATGTGTCCAATCATCCTTGGGGGACGGTGGCTTGATGTTTGTTTGGAATGCATCCTGAGGATCTTGGATTAGGGAGATATAGATATGTCCTTTTGTGTTATTCATTTCTTTTTACATGTTTAAAAGTTTTATGCCATGTATACATTACATGTTTGGTTCGCCCTCGATAGAAGCAAATCTGAAACAGTTTTTTTGAGTGTGGGTGAGGTTTTTTTTAGCTGAAACAGCAGGGATGAGAAATTCAAGATCATGCCTGCTTGTTAGGAAGATGGTGTCAGTGATGGCATGGGAAGACTTTGCTGTCCCATGATGTCTATGAAAGACTCCACCATTTTATTTTCATATTCAGTCTATTTCTGTTTTTGCTTTTGCATGGAGAGGCATAACCTCTAAACTTAACATTGTGACTCCTCCTTCCCTTTGAGTAATCACGTGTCTAAGGGAATTCAATGGAATTCTTGATTCAAGAATGTGAAACCAAGCTCAATATGAGAGAGTTTCACATAAGTAACAAGGACCTAATCATAGGAAGTAATATTATCCAATGTGTAGAGAGTTAACAGGAACCTAGTTATGGAAACACTGTAGCTAGAATCCTACTGGACACTGAAAGGAGACCCTGAACCTTTTAAGTGCCGGCAAATGGTCAAACTACACATTATGTTTTATATGAGTCCCCAGTGACAACTCCATGTAAAGGCACACAGGAGCCCAATTCAGATTGTGACCATGCTGTTGAGAGAGGGGGGCTGCACATGAACCAAATGCTAGAGCACACAGTCTCTCCCCCCCTCCCATGGGCTAAATACAATCCATACCATTTCAGCTTGAGAAAATGGTGTGGAGGAAAGGCAGGAGACCCTCCTTTACCCACACTATGGTTCTGATCCAAATTGGGCTCCTGTGGTGTTTTACACACAGTTGATATTTGGGACTCACAATGGCAATCTGGCTATCAGCCCCTATTGGAAACTTGTGTAAAATGTAATTTGGCCTAAAGTCTGGACCTTCTATGTGAACACTGCAAGTCTATATTTCCATCTGGAAATGACACATGGTTATCCCAATCAGTAAGATAGATCTATTCTGGGAAAGTTGATAATTGTAGAAGATGGGCAAAATACTAATGACATTTCTAAGAACTGCAACAGACCTTTTTTAGTGTAAAAATCATTCATGTATAATTAATTTCAGTTTTGTCTTCATGAGCACTAGAGCAGAAAATCCCTGAGCTTGTTAATGAATGTAAATAATGACACCGAACGTTGGTGTGAAGAAGTTCAAGTCCTACATTTCCTTTGTGCCCTCAAACTTTGGCATATTTATGAATCTTGAGCCCAAATTGTGCACTCTGAACTGTTCATTTACAAAGAGGAGGGCGAATGAAACAAAGCAGTGCATTCACGCAACTGAATGGAGATCTCTGAACCAGATGTAAAATTACTGTGAAAACAGATCAATGTGCTTCTTGAGGGTTTGAGGTGTTTATTTTTTTTAAAAAAATATTAGAACAGATGAAGTATCCCACATGGCATAAATTCAATCAAATGAGATAACCCATAAAAGGTGAAAAGTTCAGATATGCATTGGAACCTATCAATCTGTTATTAAATTTCAGTACTCCTTCTTTGAGCCATCAACAACTTCTGATCTGTTTCAGATGTTAATTTCAGATATCTCTATGTCTATCTGGATTAGTAGGTTAGACAAAAGAATTCCCTTTCAACAGAGCAATTGAAAGCTGCAAGGAACAATATTGCGGCCCAGCCCGATGGGGGGCAGGAACGGGGGGGGAAGGGGGGAACGCAGCCGTCCCAGGGGCCGCCCCTCCCTGGGAGATGTTCTTACCAATAATGACTAGTACTCGTTAGTTGGTGTAAACAGGCCACAACTTTATTGATTACAGCGTTAGGCATTGGCAAGCATGGAAGGCGGGATCCAGGGATCAGGTGACCCGTCTGCCAGCTGATCACACCCTGCGCCCAACCCGCCTGCTGGGCGCAGCCTGAGATGGCAGTATGCTGGGACCCACGTGGGCGGCAGCCAGCCGTGTGGTCCACTGCCACTTGGGAGGAGGCCAAGCCGCAGCCCCCGAGACAGGCTTAACCATTCCGGGCCTCCCTCCAAAACCCCTTATTAGGGTCCCCAGAATGGGAAGCGGGGCGCGCAGGCCATCTTTCCCCCAAACTGGATCCGGCCCCATGCCCAAACCGCCAACCATTAGTTGTGACAGATAGCAGAGACCACATGCACAAGGGGAGGGTGGGTGGGACAAGCGGCGTGGAGGGGGAAAGAATGGCCACGCGAGGGGAGGGGCCACCTTTTATCCCCCCCTCCTGACCAACCAGCTGGAGTGGGCCCTATTGGGCCGGGGTGGGCCCCATGACCCCTGGCCGAGCCCGCCAGACCAGGTAAGGGGGCGGGTGGCCTCTGGGGCAGCCGGGAGTCAGTGGCCATCATTGACCCTCCCGGCCACCACACGTAAGCCTGTGCAGACCCCTCCCATCGAGGGGCCGGCCTGGATCTCCCCCGGCCCCCCGGCCACCTCCCGGACTGGTGTTGCTGCTTGGATTGGCCGCGGCAGACAGTGAGTGGGCGCCAGCCCCCTGCTCCCCCCCGCTCCTCCCCCAGCGGTCCGCAAATCCAGCCCCCCCCCCATCGGGATCCGCAGCTTGAGAGAGCAAGCGGTAAACTAGGTGTGTCAAATACACATCCTGTAGGCTGGATCTGGTTCCTCGAGAGCTCTTATCTGGCCCGCAAGCCAGCCGAGGCAGCCACCCCCCCCATTTTTAGGGTTGCCAACCTCCAGATAGTAGCTGGAGATCTCCTGCTATTACAACTGATCTCCAACCGATAGAGATCAGTTCACCTGGAGAAAATGGCCGCTTTGGCAATTGGACTTTATGGCATTGAAGTTCCTCCCCTCCCCAAACCACACCCTCTTCAGGCTCCACCCCAAAAATCCCCCGCAGTAGCTAACAGGGACCTGGCAACCCTACCCACTTTTGATCTGGGCTGGCAAGGCATGGCCCAACCTGACCAAGTGACATTTCTGTCATATTTGGCCCTTGTAACAAAGGAGTACAACACCCCTGCTGCACATATTACAAAATAAATTTTTAAATGAGGATTGATCCTTAGAGTTTAAAGACATAAATTGTAAATGTTCACCTCTCTTCTTCCAGATACCCTTTAATGGAACTTTTTTTCCTTGCCAGACTATTTCCACTGGTTAGAAATCCACAAGTTTAGTTGAGCTTTTTTATTGGCAAGGCTTAATGCCTTAGACTCAGCTGAGAAGCAAAGGAAATACAATGAAATTATTGCAGAACACAAATGTCCATTTTGTCCTGACCAATTAGATTCCCTGGCCCACATTTTTTTTTTTGCATGTTCACAAAACAATATTGCACAAAAATAATATATCACTCCCTGGAAAAAAACAGCTAATGACACTTTCTGAGAAGTGGATACTGCATTATCTGCTATCAAGTACGTTGGTGAATTGTGTGAGAGATGTGGCAACATTTCTCTTTATAGTGTCAAGAAGAAATTAATCTTCATTTTCACTTTTTAAAAGTGTGAAATGGCAGATGAATAGCTAATGGCTGTTAAATCTAGGGAAAGGAATGTATTCATGCATCTGAATTGAGATCTTTGAACCAGATGTAAAATTACTGTGAAAACAGATCATTGTGCTTCTTGAGGGTTTGAGGTGTTTATTTAAAAAAAAAGAAAAGAACAAATGGATTATCCCACATGGCATAAATGCAATCAAATGAGATAACCCATAAAAGATTAAGAGTTCAGGTATGCCTAGGAAACCTAGGTAAGATATTTTTCCCCAGTAATAATGTACATATTTATATTTTTACATCCAGTTACTTCTCCATATTTACTCTTCAATGTGGGCATAGTGTACATTGTTCTGAAGAGCAAGTAAGTAGTGGGAGACTTCCTGGTCCTGGCAACAGCCTCTAAAAACTCAAGACAAAATGATCATAAAAAATATTTTAATTATAGTTATACTTAAAGGATAATTAAATGATTTAAATTAAATTACTTAAAAGATTGCCTCCTCATGTCCTGAGTCATGTCCAGCCCAGCCCATCAGTTAATATTATCTTCTTAAGCCCTGCTCTCCATTTCTCCAGAGTACAAAGCTGGGAAGAGGATCTTAATTTGTGGTTGGAACAATCCTGCAGAGGTGAGGTCGGTGGCAACAAGAAACAGGGCTTTGTCAGTGAGGGCCCTTCCCCTATGGATTGTGTTCCTCCTTAAGGCTTTACTGGAGCTTACTTAATGGTCCTCAAGGTACTAAGTCAAAACATTTCTCTTTACTCAGGCTTTTAATTGAAGTGTAAAGCCATCTGAGGAGGGGTGGACTGATAGTAGGGTTGCCATCCTCCATGTCCCTTGCATTGATGACAACATTATCACTACAAACCAAGTCTGAGTACTCCTGCTGCATGGAAAGAGGTACTGGGGGCTTGGCTGTGCTTTGTCCTCTTTGCCAGTGGCCCTCCAGGGCAGTGTCCCAATGGGAGCATTCCCTGTAATTTACATGGTCAGTCTACCCCTGAGCTTGAGGGTTGTTTTATGGATATTGTTTAAACTGTTTATTGTTGTTTTTGTAGTTTGATATAATATTGATAATTTTAATTTTTAAAATCATTTTCACTTTTTGAGGTGCCTTGCCCAAGTCTTTGGAGATGTGGCATATACGTGTTCTAAATAATTAACTAATCGACAAACTAATCGACACAGTGCAGAAAATCCAAAGTAGAGCATTCCCAAAAGATGGTGTAATAGAAAGGTTAGGTTTTGCTTCTCCCTTGGAGCTACCAATGGGAGCTGACTTTAAGAGGCTGACAGTTGGGAAGTTGTTAGTTCAGTTAGTGTGAGAACGGGCTGAGTGAAGAAGCAGTAAGCTTGAGCCAGCATGTAGCAGAATAGCAGACTGCTGGTGATTGGGAAAAAGTCAGCTGGTAACAAAGAATCTCAAATGTCTGAATAGAGCTATAGTTCAAATGTTCATGTGGAGAAACCCTGTAATTGTCTACTTGATTCACTCAAATGTTGTGTTTTAAGCCATAAATAGAAGTTAACTCTTTGTTCATTTAGCCCTGTGGGCTGCAAGTATATGGTCTCAAGGAAAGAAGCGCACACACACTAAGCACACACAATAAGATCTCCGTTATATTTACTAGAATATGAATAAATGGTGGCAGGGTGTGACTGAAGCAGCATTTACATCCCAATGTCAATAGCTCTGAGTGAGGAATGATTGTGAAAAGGGACTGGGCTGCCCTGTCTTGTGCTGTCTCTGTGACTGAGAGGGAGGACTAGGTGTGTGAAAGGGTTCTATATTTTTTAAAAGAGCCAAGATGGGTGGTGAATGATGACTGCCTGACTTACCTGCAACCCTGAACCTGCGTGAGAGAGGTTGTGGGGGGGGTTGTGGTAGAGTTTCTCTGAGTGAGTAAGGAGGTCACAAATGGCTTTCTAGCCTGTTTAAAAACCTCCAGAATGGGAGAACCTACCCTCACTATATGTAACCACTGTTGAAATGTTCTTACAGTTAGGAAATATCTCCCAAGGTTCAACCATAAGCACATTTGCCTTTCACACTGGAGTATTATTGAAGCCTTTCTTATTGGATTACCAGAAAACAAGTATTTTCCCTCTTCCATGTGGCAGTCCTTCAGGTATTTGAAGAACATGATCACATCTCCCATTAGTCTTCTCCAGTCTAAACCTAGTTACCTTCCTTCATATGACTTATTTTCCAGTATTCTGGCCATCTTTGCTGATCTTCTCTGAAGCTATTCCTACTTGTCTAGTCTACACCTCTTCACCTTTCTCCATTGAGAACATCATTGTCAATATACTTTGGGTCTCCTGAACCATGCAGTCTGTTTATTTGTGTGTCTGCTTCCATGAAGTTTAAACTCTAAAAAGCTTCAGTTGGTGGTCTCAGTCCCCAGACAAAGGAAAACATCTGCTTCCTGAAAAGCAGGATGACAGATGAAGATATAGAAACATGAAAAGAAGCGAGTGGAAGGGGAATAAAGTAAGAGAAAAGTGAATTGCTTAAGAAGGCAAGAGAATGCTGCTATGCACCACCTAGTTTTATTATGGAAATGTACCATCATGCATATTTATTACAAATTGGTTCTCAGAACAGACTATAGTCCAGCTTCATAATGACGATAACCATGCAGTTGTGCTCTAAAAGTAGGGAAAGGGGGGAGATGTCATTTCAAGTGCCTATTTACTTCCCATTCATTATTTGAGGTAAATAGCATCTGTGGTTATTGCATCAATCTTATCATAAATGTCAGTAATTTATAAGCAGGTGGAATATCTCAAACAGTGTTTAGGCAGCTGTGGTGGGGAGAAAAAAACCCCAACTTCATTAAAATTTCATCAGGCCTTTCTCCCATTCATGTTTTACAGTCATTCCATTCATTTCTTAGCAGGTTTCTTGTTTTTACGGCTGTTGTTCACACAGAGGACGTGGCGAAATGATTCATTACACGAGAGATTGAGGCCATCTGTTTACGTTCAACAGGGGCACAGTGCACAAGTTTTGGAGACGCTCCAACACCGGACTCAACCTAAAAGAACAAGGGAGTCTCTTGGTGTAGGCAGTCATTCCTTGTAAACATATTTTAAGTGTGCTAATTATTACTGTCAGTTTTCCATCTGCGGAGTGTCCTGAGCTTTGGTATCTGTGCTTTGTTGCATCCCATATGAATTTGAGATTCAGCCTTGGCATATGTTAAGGGCCCTTTCCTCCCTCAGGCTGGAACTCATGAAACTAGGCTAGTCTGGGTAAGACTGTACTACTTCTTCAGGTGAAATTGCTCTCTGCATACCCTTGGTGTCCATATATTGTCGGCCTCTTATTTTCTGCCTCCAAGTTTACTGTTGGAAGGAGTAGCTCTCTTCCTTTCAGAATGGTAAATGTTCAGAACTTTAGTCAGAAATGTCATACTGATTCATAATATAAACAGTGGTTTTCATTGCTGGGTAATAAATATGTGCTATAAAACCTAAATGAGAGTAACAGCACCATAAATTAACAGTATGTTATGTTATAAATGTGAAACAGCCTTTGAAGGGTTTTTATTGCTCAGACACAGAGTATACACTAAAAAGGAGGCCTTTTGTTAACAGTACCATAAAGTATCTGTGTATGGCAATGTAAACCCAAAGAAAATTTTCTAGCCCAAAAAACCCTCTTCACAATCCTACAGGGTGCATTGCACTATAACCTCATAAGGAAAAGCACATCTCAGAGGAGGAGAAAGAGCTAATGTTCTTGTGTTCATCTCAATGTAGCCGCATGGTTCCTAAGTGAGACATTTGCTCAAGAGATGTTGTTGCTGGTTTTCTTCCTTCAGCCATCTGAAGTACTGGGTTCTTCTCCTTCCATTGGAAGTCTAAAAATATACAGAGATATCAACAGACATTTGAAGTCTGGTTTGAACACACTTTTTGTTTTCAGGGTACAAAACCCCCCAAGATGTTTGGGTTGAATTGTTCAACCTATACCCAATTTAATTTGGGAAGAACTCCTTCACTGTGTCCGGAAAGAAAGAAAGAAAGAAAGAAAGAAAGAAAGAAAGAAAGAAAGAAAGAAAGAAAGAAAGAAAGAAAGAAAGAAAGAAAGAAAGAAAGAAAGAAAGAAAGAAAGAAAGAAAGAAAGATGGAGTAGATTTTTGTGTGTGTGGAAGGAAAGGGTTTAGCCCAGGTGTTGAAGACCACTTAACATGGCTTCAATATTATCAAGTACAATCTGTATACATCCAATAAATGAAAAAGGGATTTCTTAAAGAAAAATCAATTCTACAACATACACTTTTGGATAATACTGATTATCTAATCTCTAGGATGTATAAGCTTTTTATTGTTGCTATACACAGAACAAGAAAGAATCAAGCCAACAATGATTACTTGGGCACAAACAATTGGTCATTCTATTCCCTTGAAAAGTTGGGAAAGACTTTGGTCAAGAGACATGAAAAAGATTCTTTCCCAATTGATAAGGGAAAATATCTACAAAATGATTTACAGATGGTACTTGACACCGAAAAAATTGTCTGCAATGTACAGCACAATGTCACCAAACTGCTGGAAATGTCAGGATAAAGTTGGCTCTTTTCACCATGCTTGGTGGCTTTGTGATAAAGCTAAAAACTTTTGGGATATGATATACAATGAGCTAAGGTTAATTCTACAACAAAATATCCCTAAAACTTCAGAGATGATGTTGTTAAGCATTATACCAGACTACATTATAACACAATGGACCTTTTTACTCTATGCCACCACAGCTGCGAGAATGGTCTATGCAGCTAAATGGAAAATGACTGAAATACCGGACAAAACTGATTGGATTCATAAAATGTTTGAAATAGCAGAAATGGCAAAATTGACTGAGTTAGTAAATCAAAAAGATAACGATGAATTTGTTAAGGAGTGGGAGGCGTGGATTGTTTATTGCAAAAATGAACTTAATGTGCAAAATGTTAAAGGTTATAACTTAGACTAAGTTAATTTTCCTGTTTTTATTTTTTTCCTTTTCTAATAACTGTAGAAGGTTTTATAAAGATTTTTCATAAAGAATTAGAAAATAATTGCTAAGAGGATTACGAAGATAAGTCAGAGATAGAAGAAGGAAGAGGGGAAGTCAAAGTAGGGGAAGATGATTGCTATATATAGGTTAGTTTAATTGAGAATTAGAAAAGATTGAAAGGCAATGTTAATTGATTGTATCGAATGTATGAAAAAACAATAAAAAAATTTTTTTTTAAAGAAGTAAAACCAGAAGTACCTTCATCACGTGTGCACGCCTGTGTGCTCACACGGCCACCATAGCCCCATCCCCTAAAACCTCCCACCAATTGGGAGGGGGGACCTGGCAACCTTACCATTACACCATTCCATCAAAATGTTAACAGTTTAGAGTGTTGCGTAACTTCTGCTTCCTGTATAGGATTCAACTCCCTAAGTGAGGAATCACACCAGAGTTGCAGTAGTAATTTACCCTTGCCCCTGCTGGAAACAGTAGAAGATTCCATTTGTGGGTGGTTATTTTTTAAATATATGTATGCATATATATTTAAAAAATAACCACCCGCAAATGGAATCTTCTAGGGAACAACTGGAATTCTTCTGTTAGTTTGGCCCTCCTTTAAGCCCTTTAATCCATTGATACAACTCTGCTGCAGCAGTAGTAAGTGTTTACTGTCTGATTTCTTCATGCCTCTTTTATATTTTAGTGGAATATGTGAGTGTTGTGCTAGGCACTATGTAGCATAGAGTATTTGGGCTTTGTATCTGGAGAACTGGGTTCGATTCCCCCACTCCTCCACATGAAGCCTGCTGGGTGACCTTGGGCCAGTCACAGTTCTCTCAGAGATCTCTCAGCCCACACAGAGGGAGGGAATGGCAAACCACCTCTGGATGTCTCTTACCCTGAAAACCTTATGATGCAGTTCTCCTGTCCCTCACAAGAATTGGTTTGAAAAGGTCTTTGCAAACTTTTTCTGAGAACTGCTCTAGGGAAGGTCTTAAAATAAACCATCATAAATCTAAGATTATGATCTTCACTAAGAGGAGAAAAATGCCTCTTTTTCGCTGGGTATTAGATGGCTTTGAGGTTGACCAAGTCAAGGAGTTTGTTTACCTTGGCATTCTGTTTTCTCATAACCTAAATTCGAATGCCCATCAAAAAGCAGTGTCCAACAAAATTAAACCTGGGGTTGGTGCTATTGTCAACTTTTTTCACACCAAAGGTGGCAAATATATTCCAGGGGCTATTCAGGTTTTTAACCAGAAAATTACCCCAATTATCCTCTTTGGTGTTGCCATCTGGATAACAGTCATCAATGAATCTATACATAGTCCACTGCTTCAGTTCTTACAAAAACTCCTAAATGCCCCTCGATGTGTTGCTGGTGTTACTCTTCGTTCCGAGTTTGGCCAAATGTCACTTGAAGCTAGGGCGTGGTTGGCCGCCTTTAAACTACACCTTAAACTGTGCTTTAGTACTGAGGGGTTCCTAGCTTCTCTGAAGCATTACCCTTTTCAATCCTCATGGCAAAAAATCTTAGATGAGAAACTGTCGTTGGGCTTCTCGCAGGATATGTTATTAGATCTTGGGAAAACTGAAGCTTTTACCAAAATTAAAAAGTGCATTAAAGAGCTCGATTATAACAGCACTACTTTTCATGCTCGTCGCGTCTGTTCATCCCAGTTCTTCGGAATACCCCCTCCACGTGGTCTGCCTGCCTATACATATTATCTGACAACTCCTCGTCTCTGTAGAGCTTTTTGCTTGGCTAGATTGAATGCTAACCCTTCTATGGTAATGCAGGGCAGAAATCTGAATATACCATACTCAGACAGGATCTGCCCGTGCTCTTCTGGCTCTATTGACTCATTAGCCCATGCCCTTTTGTAATGCCGCTTTTACGAGGAACTTCGATCGCACTATATTTCCCTCCTTTTAATATACAAATCCAATGCCTCTGTGAATGACATAATGCCTTTTTTACTAAGCGATAGGGACCCCAAGGCTACATTGTCAGTGGCAAGATTTGTTTCAATCCTTATATCCCTCCAACACTAGATATATGCTGCTCAAGATCAATTGATCAAGGAGCTTCTAAGGGATAAAAGGAAAAAGTAAAGGAAAACCTTACGAGGTCACCATAAGTCAGTTGTAACTTGACGGCACGCACTTGCGCACACACACACACACACACACACACAACAACAACAACAACATCTGGAAAGTTCCATAATCTTCAGTATGACCATTTGTTGACTTAAAAACAAACAGGAAAAGCCCTCCTAACATCATAAACAACATCATCCATGGAATCACTGAACCTTGAGAAAAATCTTGCAAATTAGGGTGGAAAACCATGCTCAGCTCTCGTGGTGCTTTCTTATATGCCTAGGGTAATGCTGATCTCCACTTTGGGGTCAGGAAGGAATGTTCCTCCAGGTCAAATTGGCCAAGGATCCTAGAGGTTTTTTCCTTCCTCTGGGCTTAGAGCAGGGGTCACTGGGGGAGTGGGGGAGAGGTAGTTGTGAATTTCCTGTGTTGTGCAGGGGAGTTGACTAGACAACCCTTGAGGTCTCTTCCAGCTCTATATTTCTGTTACTTACATGGAGCCACTGATTGGTATGATATAGCAGCCTCAGACAATGTAGTGCTTGGCAGGAGAGTATTGGAAATGTTCTCCATTACTCCTCTCCTTTATTTAGAATACTTTTTTTTTTAAAGGAAGAGTTTTCTTTTCCTCACTTTGTTACACAATATCATATTTGGATGGACTTTTTATGTCTTGTGATTCATTCCTGAGCCCATCATTTATCATTTTAAAACACATAGAGAGAGGGGGGGGGGTCTTGAATGATTTCAGAGATATTCAACACAAGACCCACTATCTAGAGAAAGATGCATAGAAACCATAATTCCAAAACTTACTCGCTTCAAAATGGGTGTTATCAAGCCTCCATTTACTTAGCATTTCTCTTTCCCTCCTCCATTCTGAAGTCCATGACCTGCTCATCTCTGCCACTCACAAAGTGAGTGAAGTGTTCATGAAATCACTGGCAGTATAAAAGGGTGAGAAACATAAAATGTTTTGAATGATCCATCACACAAAACACCACCAAAATATGTAAAGCAAGCAATAGAAATATCCTCATTAGATCAGAAATGTTTGTGGAAGAGAAAGATTCAGAAATGATGGTCAGGCTTTGATGGGCCTCTGTTAGCTCCTAAGTTAGCAGCTGGTGAATGAGAATATCCCTCTGTGACTTCATTCACACATGGCTGGATGTTGTGCTTTCATTGCATGAAGGGAATTGTCTCTTTCATTTGGATGAAACCAGTAGTGAGTAATAGCTATAGCATAAGAATAATGCAATATCCAAACATATGGAGATACAGGTTGTACATCCTCTCCTTCGGAACTTCATAGATGTAAGACACTGCCACTCTGTAACAATATGGTTCATCAAGAGGTAAAATTCATAGCTAGTTAGATTTTGTTAAATCCATTTTAAATCATGTTCAGGACAATATAGGAAGCTGCTGCTGCAGATGCTGGAGATGTTGTGTAATGGGTAGGTGAACCTTGGGAGACAGGCAGCTGCGTTTTATTCTCACTGAACCTTCCAAAGAGCAGCACCTCATGAAGGATATTCAAATGATCAAGTCTCAAGGCTGCAAAGGCAAGAGTGATCATCGCAAACTTCTCTGTGAAAGAAACAGTGGCAGTTGTTCCCTCAGAGAGAGAGATGATGAAGTGCTGGTTCATCCAAATGGGATTCAGAAGCATCACATAAAGCTGGCCTGTTCTTGTGACCCCTGACAGGATATGTGCATCCTTCACTACATGTAGGTAGCAGGAAGAAAAAGTTATGAAGGGACTGCTTCTTTCTGGATATATATTTTTTTCCTGAGGACATTTGGGTCATTATTAATAAAGATCTATTAGGCACTGATTGCCACTGTCTGCTTTTGGCAGCTAGTTAGACATTCCTCCTGCTCCTCATAAATACTCTTGCTGCAGGCCTTTGGTATGAATAAGCAACAGGCACATTATTTAGGAGCTGGCTTTGTGAAGCTGTGTCATATCTTATTAAAAGCAAGTCCCAACAAATGAATGCTGAAGTCTCCACACTGCCAAGGACTCAATGGCTAGTGCCAATCACCGTCAAAGCAACCTAGGGGCCCTCCACACATCTTTCCTCATCAGAGAGCAGCTTGATTGGTGGCCATATGAGAACCACTTTCTTCTCCCCCCCCCCCTCATTCCAGCTACAATACTAAAGGCCGCAGGTATCTGCTACACCACAAATGGATGATGGATTAATTCCCCTGCAGTAGAAATATCTCACAAAAAGGTTCCCCAGGCTTATATTGAACTTTAAAGATACCCTCACTTTTTAGGGATTCACTGGAAAGTCTTCATCATTGCACCTCTGTGATAAGGTTCCCTATGCTGAGGGAAAGTCTAATTAGATTTGACATTTTAATTGGAGAATGATAAATGTCTTTCACCAAACTTTCTTGAAACTATTCACAGGTGACTGATTATAGAGTAGGATTAATCCTCTGTTGCCTCTAGGTATCCTGTGAAAATCTGAGCCGCAACTTAGAAAATCTAAAACTTTTTCATCTGCATTTCTTCTCTTTCAGGCTATCTTCCTTACTTAACAGGATGTTTCATTTTCATTTTTTTTAATTCTTCACTGGCTCACTTTAGCAAAGGTTGAGTAGGTATATATTTGATATGGTCCCTTTCACCCCACAACTCCACTGAATTTGAGGCTGGGAGACCGGGAGAATCAATGGAATGTTCCCAACCAAAATCAGGTGGCAACTCTAGTTCCCCCACTTGGCATATACTAGAATCTGTTCCTCTTCTATAGTTGTTCCCACATTTGGGAACAGGTACCCTGAGGAGATGAGGGAAGCTTTCAGTAGACAATGTAAGGCCATTTTATTTGTGTGAAGCCTTTTGATGGGGTTTAAACTGCAGGTATTTTCTGTGGGGGTGTAAATGGGGTTTAACCTTATTTTGTATGTTTTTGATTTTTTGAAATGTAAAGTGCCTTTAGCCCCACTAGAAGGGAGATTCTGAAGTGAGAGATATCATAGCCCAGATAGACACCCCAAAATCCACTCCAATCATCAGGCCATTTAAAAGAATGATCTGTTAAAATTCCCTCTATACGACTAGCCTATCAAACTCCTTCAGATGCAGGAGAACAAGCTCCAACGTCCTGCTGAAAATTAAGCCAGTTGGTGGCAGTTTAAGACTCCATTTTTCACACTGTTAGAGGGTTTCCATCTTTTCTCACCCTTCACCCTGACCCAATGAGTAAATTACTTCCCCAGGTCACCACAGGGTGGGAGAAGGTATTTAAGTTTTCCCTTGCAAACACCACCAGGCACCCACCAGGTGTTTTAGAAAGTAGGTGGAGCCAAGTGGAGCTTTGTGAGCTTTGCATGTTTATAATATAATTCTGAAAGTGGCTTTATGTAAAATACTTCACCTGTGCATGATCGACTAAACATGATAGTCTATTGAAGTAATCAGATCTTCCCAATGTGGATGTATTCTTATAATTTAGGTGGAGGTTGTTAATAACATCACTATATCAACTTTTGTTCACTTTTCCAAAATTATTTATGCTCCTATCAAAATCTATCCATAATCTTTCTCTTCTGCACACATGTTCAAGGAGCTCTCAACAACCCTTCAGCACCATTATTGTTATAAGCAATAGTGCAGGTTAAAAATGGCTGATCTCATGAGAGAAGGGCTCATTTAAAGGGTAGAAAGGAGGGAAAGCATTTTTCCCCTTTTGCATAAGCATGTTAGATGCTTGCAAAGTGAAGACAGAGGTTTACTTAGCTAGCTCAATCTGTTTACTTATTTTGTGTGAATGCAAGAAAATATTTTAAACAATAAGTTAATTTTAAAAGGCTTCCTGTAAAATAGCTTCTGCTTGAAATATACAAGAGCTTCTATCAGTTATGCATAACCTTAATTCCAGATATTTTGTGGTTGGCTTGGCCTCCTATGACATTTGGTGGTTGTGTCCAAGAGGTCTGCGGGCTCAAAAAGGTTGGGGATTTGACTTAACACTATACACTCATGGAGCCATCACAAGGGGAGAACATGCTTTACAAACATTTTTGTCTCTTTCAAAATGAGATCTCTCCTACTCTAAACAGGTTTTTTTTTTTTCACTCATTGGGAAATGGGTGGTGTCGGAGGAAAATGAAAATATATCCCCCATTATTGAGGCCACTGGGCCAATGTTCCATTACAGATGTATATCACAATATGAGGGAAACATGACTCAATTGTGTTGGAAATGGAGACACATTCCCCTTTTCCCTTCAGATGCAGTACCAGATTGGAGTGGGTGGGCAATGACTGCAGACAGGCGTAATAAAACATATAGAAGAGTGTAAGGTGAGAAATTCATAAACATTTTTGCATTTCACAGAATGTCTACTGTTGCAATGAAAATAGATCTTTTAAAAAAAATTAAACACAGCATGAGTTAAAGGAACCACTGATCATCCTTTACAAATGACAGAACCCTTCCACAGTGCTGTTATTTCAGCAAATGTGGTTTTAGGAACTTGTGTTTGTTGTGATGACACCTAGTTCTGACCTCACTTTAATCTGGGAGAAAAAGTGCTCCACACAGCCCGTACTCAATGAACTCTGTGAATTTGTTCTGAAAGTACCACATTATTGCCAGGATCTAAAAGACCATGCAGCTTGTTCCATGAGACAAAGAGACATTTAGACTTGTTTCCCTTAGACAGTTAAGCATTTCTTTTCTTTGTGCCTGCGTGTGCTTAATTATTGTATTTCATTTGTGTCCACTGGGATTCATTTTATTATGGTTTGTTTTATTGTCATGCATTTATGGATTGAAAATCAGTAGCATTGTCAGAAAATCTGTAGGCAATGGGAACAAACCACCCTTTTTCAGTTCTGTTAAATAGTGCTTTAAATGGTCAAGAGAAATGCACTTGATTGCGACTGACAATAGCAATTATCCTGTTTATCAGTGAAGTGAAGTGAAGCATGCACACATGTGGAGGCTTTGGCGTAAACACCAATATGCATACCAATGATTTTGAAATGTAGGATACCAGGGAACACCATCAGTTGTGAGATATTCAGAGAACACACTGACAAAGACTTACAAGTGCTTCACAATAAGGGAAGGGGGGAAAAACACTTTCAAGTAAGATCAAGTTATCCTCCAGAAACAAAAGGATATTTGTGAAATATGCTAAAGCCATACTTTATTCATTGCTTTTGCATAATCCTCTCATTGTACTAAAATAATGAGGAACCCTATTGCTGAAATACAATTGACCAATCTGATGGAAGTAAAGTAGTGTAGCAATCACTAAGCTCAAAAAGGCAAAATCCTTTGCCTTCACAGGCAATGATGGTTGCTTTTTCTACTGAGTATCTTCTACTAGGCTTAACTAACCACCACTAGGCAGGGCAGCATGGGAAAAATGGATGGGAAAAGCATTGAAGCTCCGATGGCACAATGACACTAACATGTTAACATTAGAACTGACATCACCACATTGGCATGACACTCTAGTATCTGCTCAAAAAACTATTGGTAAAACTATTTCATCCATCCCCATCCCCCCTTTCCTGCCAGTTGCCAACCAATGGTTGACAATTATGTATTGTACCCCTTAGTGCTTTTCTGTTCTAAAACCTTTTGTTTTAATTGTCAGCAACTGCTATTTTATCAGGTAACATCATTGGCACAGGTAATAAGCCCGTTTTAGAGTCCTTAAAGGTAACGAAAATTGGGGTATAAAAACCAACTCTTCTTCTGAACTGCATCAACAACAACAAAAAAGAAAAGAAAAGAGAAAATCAGATTCTGCCCTGAGCCACTTGCTGTCTGTTTATTCCCAACATCATAAAAACAAAAGCAGACCCAAAATTTCAATGTCATTGCATTAGTTACGATGGAATAATAAATATTTTGCAGTTAAACTCCTACCTGCAAAATTTATTTTTTATACCTTAGTGCTTTCTTCATCAAAAGTCACTTGGTTAAAGTCCTGTAGGTGAACATAAAAATTGTTTGTCAGCATTCAGCAAATGCAGAGATATTAATCTCAATTTAATGTGATGCTGTACATCGACCTTAACAAGCTGATCCAGCTCTTAAATACAAATTGTCATATAAATGCTTACTCAGAAACTTTTTTATTATTTTGACTAATGGCTACTAATTTGAGGTGCCTGTCCTCTTGACCTTCATGCAATATATCAACATGCCTGTTCTGGTTCACCATTTTCAATATTTATGTCCATGTCTATATATATTAATCCTTTGACTTATAAAAATCACGTATTCCAGATCCATGTATGGTAGAGTTGTTGAATGTCTGGAACCAGCTGTTCTACACTCATATAGAAGACACCTTATGATCAACTTCTGCAAGCAATGAGTCACAGTCAAACTACAGGTTTCCCTTCCATATACAGAACTATACATGAGATTCTGGTCAATTCAGGTATCAAACTACAGGTTTCCCTTCCATATACAGAACTATACATGAGATTCTGGTCAATTCAGGTATCAGGTAAAGCTGATCTGATACTCTTGTACATTTGTAAAGAATTATGACTATGGAGAGCCAGTGTGGATATCCAGACAGGGACAAATGCACATCTACATCTTTGTATCACACATATGTGTGTGTGTGTGAAGTGCCTTCAAGTCGCAGCCGACTTATGGTGACCCCCTTTTTGGGGTTTTCATGGCAAGAGACTAACAGAGGTGGTTTGCCAGTGCCTTCCTCTGCACAGCAACCCTGGTATCCCTTGGTGGTCTCCCATCCAAATACTAACCAGGGCTGACCCTGCTTAGCTTCTGAGATCTGATGAGATCAGGCTAGCCTGGGCCATCCAGGTCAGGGCATCACACATATAATACATCATAATATTGGGTACATGGAATCTCTATCCTTGAATCAAGCCCCACAAGTTGTTGTTATTGTTATTATTTCAATTTCTATCCCACTCTTCCCAAGCAAGTTGGGCTCAGAGTGGCTAACAGTATTCTATATCATAAAATAGCAACATACAAATAGTATAATAATAACTCTAAAACCAGAAATGACAATCTAAAATAATTAAAGATGGTGCCCTCAGTTCTCCCATAACAAGATGGACAGCAGCAGCAATGATAAAATGTAATAATGCAGTGAGAAAGCGCAGAAATTTTGCATCTGTCAGCTCCTCTAAGACAAAGGGTTCTCAGATATTGTCATTATTTTGTAAAATGGAGGAAGTAGAAAATAAATAGAATACTGTGTTGTGAGAGAAGAATTCCATTAGAAAAATATATTGTGAATAGCATTCCTACAAAGTGAAATATAGAGTATTAGCTAGATTTCTTGCTCGGCAATCAAATTTAATAAATTAGTAGTTTATGGATATAGGACAACTGCTAAGTTGGTGGTACACCAGAAAATTGCAGTTCAAAAACAAAACAAAGCAAAAATCCTTAGAAGGAGGTGTTGATGTTTATGAGTGGAATCAAGACTAGTTTTCCATTGGTGGAACAGAACTCTCCTGCCTCCCTCTTCCCACTGCAACCCGATTATTTCCTCTAAATGGAAAGATAAAAGACCCTGAGGAATAACATTCTGGAGTATGCACTGGGAAGGTGGGAACTGCCCCTCCCTTGCTGTTAATGGAATGAACAATGGTGATGTCTGTGATTGGAGGCATAGGTTGTAAACTAGTGTTTGTAAAAGCACTATTCTGAATTAACCATAGAAGTGAAGAAGGCATGGAATATCCCAGGAGGGTCAGTACTTGGATGGGAGACAGAGGAAGGCAATGGGAAACCATCTCTGCTTCCACTTGCCTTGAAAGTCCCTTGGCGGGGTTGCCATAAGCTAGTTGTGACTTGACAGCTCTCACGTACATGCATACTAATATCATGGTTAGTAGCAGATTTGCCTGTGTGTGATTGACTTCATGAGGAGAACTTTTCAGGCATTGCAATAATGTAAACTGGGAGCCTACCAACCATGTGTATCAGTACTAGTTGTCCCCCTGATGCTTGAACACCATGTTGTGTGAATAGGGGCAACACCTGTATTTATTTTGCATATACAGCCTCACCATATCTGAAAATAACCCCTTGAATTCCAGAGGTCAGCTTGAAAGTACTGAGGCTGTACACACATGGTAAAGATTTGCATTTCCCCTCTTCACACAACATGGATGCTGAAGGTATTGTGAAGGTTGCATGTGGTTGGTGGGCTCCCAGTACATATTCGGGATGTGCACCATTTTTTTTTCAGTATTTTTTATTTTATTTAGTAGACCCAAACATTTTTGGAAAATCCAAAATAAGCGAAATGCCCATACCAGCTTTGTTTGAATATCCAAAAATGTTCAGGTCTATTAAACCCTATGGGAAAGATTTGTGGGGCTCAGGGGGGTGGTTAAGGTAGAGCCACCAAATTTGTAGTGTAGCCATAGATGACTCTCTTTAGAACAACATCTGAGGGTGGTAAAGATTGGGTAAGGTGGTCCAATTTAATGGACCCCAAAGAGGGTCCCCCCATCCATTCTCCATTGTTTCTAATGGAGAAAAAAATGACTTAATCTTTATCAAACTTGGGGGTTCATGTAAGGAGGGTCCCCATCAGCTATGCTGAAAATTTGCTGCCTCTATCTCAAAATACAGGCCCCCAGAGCCCTGCAAAAACTCTCCAAGTGGTATAATGTAGTCAAGCTCTTTAAAAATTAAAAAGCATGGCTCCATATGAGTCTGTGGAGAGTCTTTGTGGGGCTCTGGGGAGCAGTTTTTTGAGATAGAGGCACCAGATTTGTATCATAGCTTCTGGTGATTCTCTTTACAAGAATTCTCGAGTTTGGTAAAGATTGGGTTGGGGCTCCAATTTTATGGGCTCCTAAATTAAGGAAAACTGGGTGCCAAAGAAATTGGACCCCCTGACTTGGGAGTTCTCATAAGGAGAGGCACTTGCAGCTATGCTGTAAATTTGGTGCCTCTACCTCAAAAAACAGCTCCGCAAGCCCCGCAAAGACTCCTCAAAGAGTGTGATGTTGCTGAAAAAATTTCCCACCATTGTGAACCCCACAAAGATAATAGACCTGAAAAAGCCAGGGGGGAAAAAAATTAAAAATTGTCTTTTTTTTTCCAGCTTTGCCTTTTTGCCAAAAATAAAAATAAAAATGGCACTATTTTATGGAGCCTCTTTTTTCGAAATATTGTCGAAGGCTTTCACGGTCAGAGTTCATTGGTTCTTGTAGGTTATCCGGGCTGTGTAACCGTGGTCTTGGAATTTTCTTTTTCTGACGTTTCGCCAGCAACTGTGGCAGGCATCTTCAGAGTAGTAAGACTGAAGGACAGTGTCTCTCAGTGTCAAGGGTGTAGGAAGAGTAATATATAGTCAGAAAGGGGTTGGGTTTGAGCTGAGTATTGTCCTGCAAAAGTATTGTCCTGTAAGTATCAAGATAATGTGCTAATGAGGGTGTGGTATGTTAATATGGAACCATTGTATCCTGAAGTGATCTGTTAATGTGTGTAATCCAAAGCTAATCTGTATGGCTATTGTTGAATGTTGTCTTTGTCTGGAGGTTTTTCAGGGCAGGAAGCCAAGCCTTATTCATTCTTAAACTCTCCTCTTTTCTGTTAAAGTTGTGCTGATGTTTATGAATTTCAATGGCTTCTCTGTGCAATCTGACAAAATAGTTGGTAGAATTGTCCAGTCTTTCAGTGTCTTGGAATAAGACCCTGTGTCCTGTTTGTGTCTTTTTTCGGTTTGGCATATCCAAATGCACACCCCTAGTACATATTATTATAACATCTAAAAAGATATATAGTAAGCAACTAATATTGATTTGATAACTAGCAAAATCTCTGTTGAAAGGAATATAAGCAACAATGAGACACAGAGGTACATAAGAATGAGATATATGGCCAAATACATGAGTTCAACTCACAAACTTATAAATGGGACAATTTACTTATCAGCAAAGGAGTCAAGCTACTAATCTTTGATTGGGCTACAACAGGTCTAATGACTGTGTCAAGAGTTTGCCCAGCCTTCCCCCTCAATTCCAGACTCCAGTGAGGGGCCTGCTCACCCTCCAACCCAAACACAGCCACCCAAGGAGTCGGCTGGGCCCACTTAACCAAGAGGGGAGGGAGAGCCAAGCCTCCTCCCCAGAGAGTGGTGGCCTCAGAGAGCCGTGGCAGCAGCCAGTGGAAAGAAGACAGATGTGGATGTCATCCTTTTTTGCTGGTGCCATCTAGAGAAAGGAAATCCTCCAGAGAGCAGGGAAGCAGCCCCAGTGTTGGAGAAGGCACAGCCTGCCCACCTGTAGGCTTGGGCCCACTGGCAAGGGCAACAGCCGAGTGTGGGATTCCCAGAGGTGGGGCTAGTGGCCTACAGTTAGGGCTGTCAAAAAAAAATTCGGTACAGTTCGGATTCGGCTGAATTTGGCCCTTGTGGGTTCGGTACGTGCCGAAGTCCGAACTCCCCCACTTCGGATCCGTTCAATTCGGCAGGAATTCAAAGTTCGGAAAAAAATTCGGCCGAATAAAGCCATTAAAAACACAATTGCGCCTTTCCGCGGCTCTGGGGGGGGCATTTTTGGGGTTAGAGGTCCCAAACTTTCGGCAGAGCTTCAAAGGACGTTTATTGACAGACTCCCCAAGTTTTGTAAAGATTGGGTCAGGGGGGGCTGAGATATGGGCCCTGAAAGGGGTCCCCCCCACCTTTAATGTGCATCTCTCAGCAGAGCTTGCCGCCCACGCACAAAGCTCCCAGCCCCGACAACAGCTGAGAAATTTGCAAAACAACTGCAAAACAACACAACCTTGTTAAACAACACCTTTGCAACACACAACTGAAACCTCCCCCCTCAAACCAGGGAGCGAGAGACTCAAGGGAGAACACACACCCCAGGCAGAACCGACGAAAGCCCCCTTTGGCTTCCCCCCCACCCACAGAAACTGGTCCCTCCCCACACACACATAGACTGCTTTCCCCCCCACACACACACATACACAGGAGGAAAATTATAGATTAAAGCCCCCAAAGGGGTCTTACTGTGGCTGTCTTCTGTTCCATCAAGAGGGGCTGAAGAGGACTTGTAATCCAAGATGATTCCAATTAGGCATGGAACGTTTTGCTCTGGAGATGCACAGGATCGGCTGATCCATTCATCCCAATAGGGAAAAGGGGAAAGGGGAAAGGGGAAAGCCCATATCTCGGGACCCCCTGACCCAATGTTCACAAAACTTGGGGGGTATCTTAAGAACACTGCTCTGAAACTCCGCTCAAAGTTTGGGATCTGCACCCCCAAAAATGCGCCCCCTGCAGCCATGGAAAGAGAAAAGGGGGGAGGCGATATTTCTGCCCCCACTGAACCCATCTTTACAAAACTTGGGTAGTATCTTAAGAATAATTCACTGAAGCTATGCTAAAAGTTTGGGGGCTATATCCCCAAAAAAGCGCCCCCTGCAGCCACATAAATGGAAAAGGGGGGAGGGAAAATGGGGAGAGCCCATATCTCGAGACCCCCTGACCCAATGTTTACAAAACGTGTGGGGTATCTTAAGAACACTGGTCTGAAACTCCGCTCAAAGTTTGGGATCTGTACCCCCAAAAATGCGCCCCCTGCAGCCATGGAAAGAAAAAGGGGGGGAGCCCATATCTCGGGACCCCCTGACCCAATGTTTACAAAACTTGGGGGGTACCTTAAGAAGCTTCATCTGAAGCTCCAGTGAAAGTTTTGTGTCTGTACCCCAAAAAATACGCCCCCTGCAGCCACAGAAAGGAGCGAATGTGCACAAGCACCCCACACACACACACGAGGATTTCGCTCTCTCTCTCTCTCTCCCTGGCCGGGCCGCACATCAGCTGATTCCTCCAGTACTCAATCCTGACTGATTGGCCAGAAGAAGACCCAGCTTGCCCACCGATTGGCCGGGGGAGGAGAATGCTGCTTACTGACGGTTATGCTGCTTACTGACGGCCGAATTTGCCGAATTTATTCGCGAACTCCCGAACTCGCTGAATTCGCCCCCCCCCCGGTTGCCTGCCAGTTTTGAGTTCGGTTCCTCCCGAACTAAAAACCACCGAATCAGGGGAAATTCGGCTGATTTTCAGTTCGGGCCAAACCGAATTGACAGCCCTACCTACACTCCCAACCCAATGGGAAAGCTGGATGGGTGAGTGGCAGGCAAAGAGCAGGCCCAAACAAGTACTGGGGTGGAAAGAGGCAATGGGGATTGGGGGAAGACGGGGGTGTGGTATTGGGAGAAAGGGATAAAAAGGAGTCTCTCAAAGACCAGGCTGGGGAGGAAGCAGCGCTGGCCACCTCTGGGAGACAGAGAAGAGGGATCAGCTAAGAGGAGAAGGAACAAGGTGGTATAACCTCCTTCTCTCTCATTCTGAGGCCTAAGAAGGACTCCTGAACCACCCACACCATGGCAGCCGGGCACCCAGGTTCGGGCGCTCAGGTGAGGCATCACAGACTATATAATCCATTTAGTTTTGGACAGAAAAAAGATAGTGATCTGCATATATACACATCCACCACTAGATATGTGAGTTCTTGGCAGGAGGATGACTCGACCTTAGTGAGACATAATTTAATAAGATTACATACAAAATATAGTCATTAAAGCTTCCAGCTGCACTGATCCTTCCATGGCACTGAATGAAAATTGAAATTTTCTTTCGAGGCATCATTACATCCTTGTTGTGGTAAATCCAATGCTTTGAATCCATTAACCTTTCATTGTGTGGTGCTACCATCCAGTTCTAAAGATTAGCTACTGACACATTTATCAAAGGATGATAAATGAGCTGTCCTTTTAGATGTCTGATTATTTGACCTTTATTCAGTTAAAAGCACAAGGAGCTGACGATGTTAAGTGGCTGCCAGTTCAGAATGAAATTGAAACCCTGGAAATGAGTGCTTGGAATTGTCTTCAGGGGTGTGAAGTTAGGTCAACAATTTAAGTTTAAATTAAACAAAACAAAATCAGATGTAAACCGTTATTTCATTAATGGGGTTGTTATGGAGAAAAACAAAAGTGCCATGTTCTTTTAGCAGGCCCTTCTATTCTACACGGACCATGTCCTGCTGTTATTCTCCACTGTCATTTGGCAAGTCCTGGAGACAATCTTGAAAGGAAAATAATGTCCCCTTTAGGCATTTAATAAGCTACAAGTTTCCCACTCAAACATGTGAAAAAATATAATACTGTGGTTTGTAATTTCATACCAGAATAGAATGCCTTGATCCCAAATATGGATCTTGTTTTAAAACTTGATCCTATTGTATTGGTCTAATCAGTGTCTTCTAATTTCAGGATGGTATTCAGGAATGATCTTAATAAATAAAAAATAATGCTTTAATTCAGCTAATTGAGATAAAAGTGCAGTACTAATGATAATAAAGAATGTTAAGTTAATGTGAATAATTTTGAAGTGCCAGTAGGAAATAATTAATTATGCTACAGATTTTATAGTGTAGCCTCAAATTCTTTGGTCACATTAGAGATATTTTATACTGAAACTATTAGAAAATATTCAGAGATCACCTTCTAAGAAAGAAATGGTGCTCTCTTCCCATGCTGTGCCCACAGGGAGGAAGGCTTGGAATGAAAGTAAGTTGGCATAGTTGTAGCAGAAGTGCTATTTTCCATTAAGACACATCTATTCACTGGCTAGAAGAGTATTTTAGCTAAATGAACTACAGTGCATGCAGTTATTCTCTCACGTTTAATTTAGAATTACATTATGAAACTGATAGATAATTAAAAAAAAATCTCAGTTAAGGCAATATTGGTTTTATTGGGGAGGAAAGGAGATATAACAACTTTTGAATACGAGAGACAGCAAATCAGACTCTGGGTTTGCTCCCTGCCTATTAGCACAAGATCTTTTGGTGTAGTTCATTGCACAGGAGATGACTGTTAATGTGTTTATTGGAGGTAGTTATGAAGAGCTGGTTAAATTGTATTCAAGTTTTTTCATTTAAAAACTGTATCTTCTCTGGAGAAAATATGGTCCTGTAAACAGGACGTGCATGTGCAAAATTGATTGTATGTCTTGGTGAGTCTGATAGGCTGCAAAGAAAATTACCAGTAAGGTGGAAAAAGAAGTTCTGCATTACAATCCCAAAGAGGTGTACTGTGAAGTATGTTTCATTGGATTAAATAGCATTTACTCCCTAGTAAGTGTGATTAGGATTACAACCTTGGAGTCTCACAATCTACATGGTTATTTTGTTGTACAGAAAGAAGAATTTGGCACATAGGAAGCTTGCATACAACTTTGAGAGGTTTTGGAATAACTAATATTCTGGTACTTCTGATTGCACAGGTGGAAAATGGTGCTGGTTGTTTTTGTTAAACATTTAGACCACTGTCCTATAATCTTCTTAGGATCTGGTGATTGCTCCCATTCTCTGTGCCATTGGAATATCCCCTTCACTCAGTTACCAGCATTTCTCAAGAGTCTAATGTCTGCTTTGGTGTTTTGTTCTCAGGAATACAGGCAACTTGCACACAAGAAGTTGGGTTAGTAGTGAGTCACACCATTGGTTTATCAATGTCAGTATTGCCTACTCTGACTGGAAGCAGCTTTCTGGGGTCTTAAACAGAGATCTTTCACATCATCTAGTACCTGATCTTTTTAAAAAGAGATGCTGAGGATTGAACCTGGGACTTTCTGCATGTTAAGGGGCCAAGCCATGGCCCCTTCCCTTGCCAAATACGGTCTTTGTGTCTAAACAATACCACCTTACTTTCACAGATCTGACTCACCCCATATGAGAATTACAAGTCTCATTAAAGATTGAGATAGTATTTTTAGTGGAAAGAAATGTAAGAACCCAAATACAGACAACAAACTAGCCACCACAGCAAAAGATGAATGTAAATAATCAATAACAGCATATGCTGAAGAAGATGTGATGGCATATACTATCAATGAAAGTAACAAACCGTGATGGAGAGTAAATATCATGTTAAACTTCCTCTGCCATTTACCCCCCTCCCAAACAAAAGGATACATTTATAAACAGAAAGTGTCCGAGTCTGATTTATGACTGTTATAACTGACACACTGCAGGATTGCATAAAAAATAAACAAGTTAACCCAAGGTGCTTAGATTCCATCTTCACTATTGGATTCTTTCCCGTTATTTTAAAGGGTTTGTCTGCTGAAATGATCCGCTTTTATAAAATACAAATGGTTTAATCTGCAGACAACAAAGCAAACTGGCTGCTTTGTTTAGATAGTTTGGTAACAAATGATACCATGTCTTACATGCTCAAGATGGCAATCTATAACATCCACTCTTGAAACAATTTCTCAGGGAAGAATAAATAATTAGAAATGATTCAGGGAAGCCACCAGAAGGGTTGTGGAAGTCTCAGCATTGCTGATTTTCTTGATCGGTCCTTTTTTTCCAATTAGAACTTTATTGTTGTTGTGTGTTTTTTTTTTTTTTTTTAAATTGGTTATAGAACTGGATGGTAAAATAATAATTGCCACATGTAAGCAGAAATGGGGTAAAGAAAATCAAGTATGATCAAAGAAAAGTGGTTAGTGTAGATCTTTCTAAGGAGAAAGGTAAAACTGAGATAAAGCTTCTGACAGTAGAAAATTCACCCGTAAATCTTCCAGATCATGTATCAAAATTTACATGGAAAGAGAAGCCACTAGGAGTGTGCATAATGACACACACACACATATATATTTGGTATTTTCAGTGGGGGGGGGTACTGGTATGGAACAAAGGCAGCAATAAAGGGAGCCGAAAAAGTGGATCATAAATAATGCCCCAGAGAAGGCCAGCGGGGTGGATCTGAAAGATCCGTGTGTGTGTGTGGCATTTTTTTGCTTCGGGTTCATAAAACCAGAAAATTTTCAAAAAAATTGGGTTTTCCAGGTTAGATTGCCAAGCACGCTGAAATATCTTAGAATGGGAGGATGCATCTAAATCAGCCACTCTAGGGTGCTTTGGGAGGTAAATCCAGCAATGCTGCACATAATCTCTTGATCCCTTACACGGCATGGTGTGAGATTAATGAGCAGTATCTCTCTGCACAATATTCTGTAGGCATAGAAAAGCAAGGTGGGGTTGTTGACTGAGCTTTGAGCCAGGGTGGCCTGCCCAAATGCTGGCAAACCAGACTGGGTAGACACTTTGGGATCCCACACTAACCAAGTAATTTTCCAAGCATAGGTCAGAAGTTTTAAGGAACCCTTGTTAACACGTACAATTGTGCTCGTTGTCTTTATTTCAGGGTATGGGGCAATGAGGAATTTGAGACAACCAAAAGCTGCTGCAATTCTAGCTTACAGTTTTAAAGACAGAGACTCCTATGTCTCTTGAAGCAGGAAGAAATTCAGTAGATGCCTGTTTCCCAGTCATGTCGCTTCAGTGACTAAAAAAATGCATATCGCTTAGACTTCTCTATATTATACATTTACAAAGGACACAGAAACATTGTTTATCTAAAGGTTAATGGTCCACTTTAACTATTGTTGATGGCACTCGAGGCCATGTGAAAGTTCTATTTGTAGAACTTGGTCAATGGCTCGCTCATGCAAGCACACTGCCATGCTACAGCCCTGCTTGTGCAAGGCAGCCCTCTGCTAGCCGCCCCAAGCAAGATCCAGTAAAGTCAAAAAGTTGTCGTAACAATTATCACCTATTTATTTGTGATTAACTGCTACCTTCTCCAAACCAGTGAATCAGACAGCTGTGATGATTATCTGTAGAGTTCATTTAATTAACCATAATAGTCTGAAAAGATTTAACAAGGGTTTCAAAGTTCAATTGCCATCATTAAAGTACCGTGATTTCTGTGCTTTAACTGAAATGTTCTCTTGCAGTATAGGCAGACAGATTCCTCAGAGCTATTTCTAGAATTTCTCAGTCAATTGTCATTCTAGTTGACAATTGTGTGGTTCTTGCCAGATTACCTGATTACAGAAATTGGGAATACAACACACACACACACACACACACACTCACACCCAGTTCTCCTTCTAAAGGGACAGCACAGTATTTTGGTATGCATTCATATGTATCTTTCAAGATTGTCCCTGTATCCACATTAGATCTTCAGTAAACTTTAATGATGCTTCTACAATTCTCCTCATCTGGATTTTTAACTACTTGATCTTGTTTCCAACGGAAAACAAATGCATTTGGGATCTTTAATGTTTCCTGTTTCAGAATCCGGTACAGATCTATTGCTAATAGTCACATAAAGCACCATGAAAAAGCCAGATTGATATGATTGCAAGACACCAGTCTTATATTAAGATCTTTTTTGCAATGTGTTTTGTCCTTGAGCCGAAGCACATGAATGGATGAAAAGTGATATAACAATTCTGTATTGGTAGTTCCATCAAATGAGCTTTGGTAGTTCCAGAGTTAACCTAAGAACATAAGAAAGGCAATGCTGGGTCAGACCAAGGTCCGTCAAGTCCAGCAGTCTGTACACACAGTAGCCAACCAGGTGCCTCTACGAAGCCCACAAACAACTACAGCAGCATTATCCTGCCTGTGTTCCAAAGCACCTAATATAATAGGCATGCTCCTCTGATCCTGGAGAGAATAGGTATGCATCATGACTAGTATTCATTTTTACTAGTAGCCATGAATAGTAGCCTCTCCTCCATTAACATATCCACTCCCTTCTTAAAGCCTTCCAAGTTGGCACCATCCCCACATCCTTGGGCAGGGAGTTCCACAATTTAACTATGTGTTGTACGGGGGGGGGGGGACTTCATTTCATCTGTTTTGAATCTCTCACCCTCCAGCTTCAGCAGATGACCCCACATTCTAGTATTATGAGTGAGGGAGAAAAGCTTCTCCCTGTCCACTGTCCATACCATGCATAATTTTATAAATCTCTATCATGTCTCCCTTTAACCACCTTCTTTCCGAGCTAAAGAGCCCTAAGCATTTTAACCGTTCCTCATAGGGCAGTTGCTCTAGTCCCCTGATCATTTTGGTTGCTCTTTTCTACACCTTCTTAAGCTCTGCAATATCCTTTTTAAGGTGTGATGACCAGAACTGTACACAGTATTCCAAGTGTGGTCACACCATAGATTTGTACAAGGGCAATATGATAGCAGCTGTTTTATTCTCTATTCCTTGTCTAATTATGACTAGCATGGAATTTGCCTTTTTCACAGCAGCCGCACACTGGGTTGTCATCTTCATTGAGCGATCCATACCACCCCAAGATCCCTTTCTTGGGCTGTCACTGCCAGCACAGATCCCATCAGTGTATAGGTGAAGTTGGGATTTTTTGCCCCAATATGCATCACTTTCCAGTCGCTCACATTGAATCTCATTTGCATTTTAATGCCCATTCCTCCAGTTTGAGCTCTTCACAGTCTGATTTTGTTTTAACCACCCTAAATAATTTGGTGTCTTCTGCAAACTTGGCCAGTAAGTTCCATCTTACTGTTCAGCAACTCCTGTGCATTTGGCAGGTGCAGCACCAAACTTGAAATCCAGTCCTTAAAACATGATAGTGCTGGCTTCAGCTGACTCTACAGGGCTGTCTAGGACATGTTAAATACTGGGATTAATCTTTTTGATAGTGTATCTATGGACCATTGAAGAATGGATAAAACTCATTGCCAAATGTTGCAAGAAGAATTATTGGTGATTGGGTAATTAGTTTTCCTGATACACTTCCAGGTTCCTCAAGGGAAACTATCCAACATTTAATCAGTAATAAAACAGTTGGCTCCAGAATACCAGTATCACTGACTCCCTAGAAAAGCTTCTGCCAAGGAGATGTTAGTCAACCTGAAAAGAGCAGTTCCTTTGTTACTAGGGAACTGCATTAATGTTTAACAAGATGACTCTCAATTTACAGGAGAGTTTCCATCTTAATGCCACCCATTATAGATATGTCTCTCATGATGCATACTATGTGTTATGATATTGGTGTGGAGGAGGAATCATGTAATGTGGAAACATTTGCATGGTGCTATACATCTGTCACTGCTGGCAAGAAGATATACTTGACAGTGGTATTGTTCACACAGTGCAAGTGCTCCCTCGTACATTTCAGGAAAAAACAAATTCAAATGCCCTGTGTTCTATTCATAGAATCATAGTTGGAAGGAGTCATACAGGACATCTAGTCCAACCCCCTGCTCACAGCAGGATCAGCTTAGAGCATCCCTGGCAAGTGTTTGTCCAGCCTCTGCTTAAAGACTTTCAGTGAGGGGAGCTTACCACCTCCCTAGGTAGCTGATTCCACTGTCAAACAACTCTTACTATAATCCCCCCTTAATATCCAGCTAGTATCTTCCACCCGCAATTTAAACCCATCATTGCGAGTCCTATCATCTGCTTCCAGCAGGAGCAGCTCCCTGCCCTCACATGTGACAGTGCTTTACACTGAATCAGACCTTTAGTCTATCAAGGTCAGTATTGTCTGCTCTGACTAGCAGCAGCTTTTCAGGGTATCAGGCAAAGGCCTTTTGCATCCCTGACTATCTAATCTTTTTAACAGGAGATGCTCTCTAGAGTTGCCAGGACCCTCTTAACAACTGGCGGGGAGGTTTTGGGGGTGGAGCCTGAGGAGGGGAGGGTTTGGGGAGGGGAGGGACTTCAATGCCATAGAGTCCAATTGCCAAAGCAGCCATTTTCTCCAGGTGTACTGATCTTTATCGGCTGGAGATCAGTTGTAATAGCAGGAGATCTCCTGGAGGTTGGCAACCCTATCTCTGAGTTATGACCCTTCCCCAGTTCCTTTACAATCCCTGCATTCTATTCCTTTCCAATAAAATATAGCACATGATCTAGGGTTCCCAACCTCCATGTACTAGCTGGAGAGCTCCTGCTATTACAACTGATCTCCAGCTGATAGAAATCAGTTCACCTGGAGAAAATGGCCGCTTTGGCAATTGGACTCTATGGCATTGAAGTCCCTCCCCTCCCCAAACCCTGCTCTCCTAAGGCTCTGCCCCAAAAATCTCCAGGTATTTCCCAACTTGGAGCTGGCAACCCTAACATGATCAGATCACAGGGACTTTTAAACATACCATCCTTAAGGTTGGTTCAAGGGCAGCACTTCCAGTTGTGCTACTGGTTGCATATCTACAACAGCCACATGAATTATACAAGCTCCCCTAAGCTCTTGTGCAGCTTCAAAACTAAAGGTCAATTTGGGCAATGGCAAAAGAGGAAGTGGATCACCATTGTAGGATTCAAGCCACAGTACGGACATTTGGAATCTTCCCTGCAAAAATTCAGAATGATAAGTGCAGGTTTTTTTTTTTGAAGGAAATTATTGTTGGATATAAACGTGTTATATATTCATGTCCTGCAGTTTAATTTATGAGTCAAATTAAAATTAACCCAGGCCAGAAATAGTAAATAGGACCTAGGAAATGAAGAAAACAATTGATTTAATAAACACACCGTACCACAAGACCCTAAAAACGTACACTACAAGACAGGATTCAGGCAAAGCTGAGAAAACAGCCCCAAATCTATAGATGTGTTCACCCTTCGATAGTTCCCTCCCAAGGATCACACTGATTGGCAGAGGAAACAGAGAAATTACTGCTCAGCAGCCTTCATTCAGCTGCTGTGAGCATCATTGACAGCTTAGAGCTATCAACCATATTATTTCTTGCTAGAACTCCTCCTAACCCCCTTCCTTATATGGAAGACAGGATTCCAGGCAGTTAGGCCAAGGGGAGGGAGGAGCTGGAAACCATAAGAAGCAGGCAGCCCCTCTCCAGAGGTTAGAAGAGCTTGGGAAGGCTTTGCTTCCATTCAGAGTGACTCAGGTGGACCTTGCTCCATTCAGGGGTCCTTGTTCCAATATAGCTCCTAAGCAGGGTTATTCATTTCATAGCACAATTCTTTCCAAAACTAATGCACACACCCCCAAATAATATTTTCTGTCAGCAAGTAATCCCATATCCAGGTTAATAAAAATTGCTAGTCCTCTTCATTTCACTAAGACTAATTCTGAACATAAATATATTCAATGTCCTTAAAGACAAAATGTGGGAAAGAAAATATTCACAATCAGTATATACAAATGGGCAGGGGAGAAATTCCAAGTAATATTTCACAAATGTCCCTCTCTCCCTCTCCCTCCCTTTCCCTCCCCCCCCTCTTTCTCTCTGTCTCTCTCTGTGGGCATGTGAAAGTGTGTGTGCATACCAGATTTATTTGGACATGTCTATGGCTAAAATAAGTCTTTGCTTTCTTTGCAGAGACTACCCTATAGTAAATTCATGGGTAACAATAACAAAGCTTTAAAGAGAGAAAGAGAGAGAGAAAGAGAGATTGTTTTAGAGCAGATGGCAAAGGGAACACTTAGTGGGGAATACTGTCTTCCACAATTCATTTTGGAATCTGTCAGTAATTCTAAAGTCTAACAGTCCCCGCTATCGATGCCTTTGCAGCACATTAAGCTTTTATGAAAGTAAAAGTTAATTACATATGATGACTAAACTCCAGGGATCATAATTAGCCAGAGTGAATGACTGCACATCAGTAATTAAATGTCATTCCACTTCATCGTTCCAATTTTGAAACCCAGCCCTTAAAATGTCATAGGTGTTGGCTTCGGCTATCTCTATAGGGGTTGTCTCCAAAATGTTAAGCACTGGGCAGAACTTTGTTAACTGGAAGCCATAATTAATAATTAGGTATTGTGAACATCACTGCCACAATGGACAGATCAAACATTTTTCTAAGGTTCTCTGAGGTGAGTGGGAGACAGTGTGACTCAGTCGGATCTCTAATTCTGGTGGCTCCCCCCCCTTTCCTGTTTACACATGAATACTTTTCACATTTACACATGGTTGAGTGGCTGAATTGCTGCCACAGTATTTGGTTACGGAATGTCTAAAAATAAAGTGCCACACAGAAAGCCCTGCCTAATGATTATATGGGACTGAAGAATGGGCATCATTCGCAGAAAGCATCATTTGTGATAACAGATAGGAGTTTTGCCACAAGGAAGTAGACATCATCCACGTGTCTGAGATGTGCCTATGTGGCATCATTCATTAGGTTTTCTAAAAGATCTGCTGGCCCGTGAACTAGTCACACTGACCTTTCAGATCTAAACCAAGTGGTTAGGTTGCTGGATCAGGCCTTAAATCCCTATTCTACCACAAAGCTCACTGTGTTCCCTTGGACCCGTCGCTCTCTCAGACAACCCTGCCTCACAGGTTTTGTATGATAGGATGGAGGTGGGGGTATAAATGCTGGCCTGAGCTTCTTGGAGAAAGGGCAAAATAATGTAATAATAGTAATTCTTATTTAGGAGCCAGATACTCCAGCTGTAGGCATGTAACCTTGGTTTATTTAAGATCACAGATTCAATTGACAAAATCTCCAATGAAGAAATCTTCTGATGGCAAATCTGGGTTGCATGGTGATCTGAGATGCAGAAAACCCGTGTTCAAGATTGGCTGGGTTGGATCCCAAACATCTCCAGTAACTAGGGTTGCCAACCCCAAGTTGGGAAATTCCTCAAAATTTGGGGGTAGAGCCTGGGAAGGGTGGGGTTTGAGAAGGGGAATGACCTTGGCAGAGTATAATGCCATAGAGTCCACCTTTCAAAGCAGCCATTCTCTTCAGGGGAATTGATCTCAGAAATTTGAAAATCAGTTGTAATTCTGGGAGATCTCCAGGTACCACCTGGAGGTTGGCAACTTTCATCAGGACTGCGGCTTCTCTTGCATCCTGCTAGCCACACACACCCATTCAGCTCCTGAAGGTCAAAGAACCCTAAAAATGGGGGGGGTCAAAGTGCAAAGGAAGAACTGACAGAAGAGTCACCCTCAGCCTCTCTGTTAATTCTGCCTACACTCTGAATCCAGCCCACCATTAGAATGTAGTTTGGTGGGTCAATGGTTTAAGTCAGGATCTCATATTCTATTTGCCATTCTTTACTGAGAGCTGGTTTATGCAAAATTGTTCCTAAATTGTACCATTTCCGATGAATAATACATCTTCTGTCCAGTGGCAGACTGGATCTAAAAATATTGGTTGCCAGGAGACAAAGGGGGCCCACCAACAACTATAAAGCTATCATTTAATATTTATTAATTTTTATTTTTAACATATTGTCTACTGTTTAATGGGGCCCAACTTCATCAGGCACCCACTTGCCATCGGGCGAGCTGACACAATGGCCAGTCCGCCACTGCTTCTGCCACATATTGCAGGGGGGACCTTCCTGTGGATTCAAACAAACAAGTGAAAAACCCAAGTATCACTCTTGTCCTGAAGAAAAGGGCATGCAAGTCAATGGGAAGAAACAGCCAAGATCATTTAATGAAGAGAGAACAGATTGTGATTTTGCTTCCCCTTTGTGTGAATCAAACCCATGATTCTTTATTTTTGCACCATTTTCTTTTCCCTTGTACCACATTTGTTCACTACAATATGTTTGCAATTAATGCTATTTATGCACCCATAAATCAATTAATGATGGCTGTATTCATAATCACAGCATCAACTGCATATTAAAAACTACACATGCATAGACAATCAAACTTGGACAACTACATTAACAATGAAATGTTTGCTAAAAAGTTTAACAAATGTAACGAGTTATTTGTTACAAGATTTTTATCCTGCCTTTATGCATCAGTCCAAAGCGGCTAAGAAGGTGGTCCTCTTGGAGCAGAAGGGCAATTAAAATTATGGTATAACAATACCAAAACAACAACTCTTAGACAAAAGAACATAAAATAGAAAAAAAATCACATACAATAACAGAAGTCACCTTCAAACACCCTGAACAAGCAGGTATTGAAAAGTCAGTTTGCGTGTTTACAAACTCTGTATGCCACCTCTCCAGAGACATACTTGAGGTGGCTTACGGTGAAAACAATACAACAAAATCAAACAAGCCATGAAAAACAAGCCAGGACACTGAAAAGAAAAGCATAGAACTAACACTGAGCAGCCTCAAATGATATTCATAAAACAGTCCTCAGGTTAGAAGCAGACTGTAACACAGAAAGCGTTGGTAAAAATAAACATTTTGGCCAGGCATCTCAATGTAGGCACCAGGCAAGTCCCAAGAGGGGAGGACATTCCAAAAGCATGGTGCCTTCCGCTGAAAAAGCCCTGTCTTTGGTCACCCCCACCTGCCTCACTTCTGCAGTTGACAGTGCAAAGGGAAAGGCTTGGGAAGTGGTTCTTAACTGGCAGGCTAGACAGTTTGGGAGGAAGCAGTCCAGAAAGCTGTTGGAAGTACACATGTCCTACAAAAGACTGATAGAGCACTGATGTGTTGCCTCTGGGAGCGTGTTCTGCAGAGTAGGGACCGTGATAGAGGAGGCCTGCAAATGGGCAGAGGCTTGAAAGAGTGAAGGGGCAGAATAAAACAAGTTGCAAGAGCTTGAAGCCTAGGCTCATATGAAAACAGGAGAACCTTAAGGTATGTAGACCCCCCCAAAAAAACAAAAACAAAATTGGGAACATTTGCTGATCCCATATAGTCTCTGCCACAGAAAGTATCCAAAGCTCAGTCTGCACTCTGCACGTTCTCCTTTATTTTAACTTGTATGCCTTTCACAAATCTCAATATTTACTGTGGTCATAAAAAGGTTTAAGATGCAATTTTTGCATATTTATTGAATAAGTGAAATGATAATTGCCTGGACGAAACACATTTTGCTTTTACTCTGCTGGTTTAAATAGCCTGCAGCCATATGTCATCGTTTCTTCTTTCCCACTCACCACCTGAGACAATACTGCCCAGTGCCAGTAGGGTAGACATCAGAGTCCAACAGAAACAGATGGTCAAATTGTAGCTAAGCCAAACAGGCAGGGCAAGTCAAAAGAGAATCTGCATTCTCCAATGACATTTCAGATGCTCTGACAGCCAATGTCAAGCAGAAAGACCTTCAACATTTGAAAAGTTCTGAATACATCACATTAGTTATTACTCCTTCCACAGAGGTGCAATGGAAGATCAGCACATCCTGAAAGACAAAAGAAAAAAACCCATAAAAAGTGTCTCAAACAACTATTCGTACTCTGTGTCCAGTTATGTTCACATTTTTTTTTAAAAAAAGGCAATTGGGGAAATGGTGCAAAGAAGAGCTGAACGGACAATTAATTCCTAAGCGGATTGATCATAAGAGTCTGGGATCTCAGTCCTAAACATTGTGATAGATGTGTCTGCTTGCAGCTCTGTTGTATGTCATGCAAAGCTACACAACAAGCTGTTTTATAGCAATCAGCTGGCATAGCTATTGGCATGCAAGTAGAGAGCTTCCTTTAGCAGCAAGCAGGACTTTGAAATGTTTGTGTGATTCTTGTGCCCAGTGGGGCAGGTTATTGCCATGTTTCTGCTTCCTAATTCCTCAGATTCAAGGCAGAGGAAGTCTATACCTATCCAGGACAAGAAGATTTGTTATCAGTGACCTTTCTCAATCTCAGCTAGGACTGAGTCTCAAAAGTATGAACATGGACACTGTTCAGCAAAAGATGTAAATTTGCTTGCAGTCATCTACCTCAATCCATGGCCATAACCATCCTTCCCTTTGAGCCACTACTTCCTTATTCAGGGCCCAATGCTGTTGTTCTCTCTCATGCCCCTTTTCTTATGCAATAGCAGCAGCTTCGACATCTCTCTCTTTCTCAGTCCTCCCATTCAACTTCTCTTCCTCGTCATCATCATAAGCCTTCCTCTTTTTTCTCTCTTTCTCTTGCTCCACCACTAATGTCAAGCACTCTAGAAAACTGCATGCCCTGATATTCCTTGCCCCAGGAATACTGCTGCATTCCATGCCCCAAAAACAGGAGGCAGAGGTGAGGAGACAGAGAAAGGTGGGATAGAAATGAAGAAAGTAAATAAATAAAGTCTCTGTAACAAAAAATAGTGGGCTTCAGCAGCATCACTAATCTAGACCATTATTCCAAAAGGTTGCATTCCTCAGGCCTGCCCAAGGTCCGGTCTGAGGGAAAGAACTCCATAGATCAGGAGTAGGTTAGGAAGATTTCAGGCATGCAGTATCTAGAACAAATGGTGCATTCTTCTGGCACTATATTACTGGGAACTTTCACCCTGATCCTTCTCCACACCCTTAAATATTAGCATGTTTTTAGCATGTGCAAATGGTATGCAATTGCAGGTTTTTTTCTGAGCCTATTCTTAAAATACCAAGCTCATTCCAAATTGAGCGGAAGGAAGCTTACCCATCATTAATATTTACCCCTCCAAATAATGTTGTTTGTCAATAAATCTCAAAATTATACCATTTTTAGGATTTAGAAAGTGCATTCCTCCTTTTTTGCCTGGGATTCAAACTGCAAGTCAAAAGAAAGATACAATTCTACTAAGTCTAAGGATACTTGGAGAATTGTTTTGGCTATCAATGAATTAACTTTTTAAAGAGAAGAGCATGCTTTAGTTTTATCACAGAAACTTGTTCTCATTTACAGAAACTGAACAAATTTCATAAAGCTTCAAGCATTAATGTGCTAAGAGATGCTGAAGTGACTGGAGTGCTGGGATTCATTTGTTTAATATATTTTATGTCACTTTTCCAAATATGCTCCAAGCAGTTTCTATATACAAATCTAATGTATGACAGGTAAAAATGAATTATTGCATAGTTAATAGAATTAAAAACCAACACCACAAAATTGATTGTGTGGATTGGTACTATGACACACAAGAAGCAGGTGCTGAGACCTTCCACTCAGTGCGGTTTTCTCAACCTGAAATAGCCCTGGGAGCCAGTATTTATTCTTTTGGAGAGGCTGACATAAAGCCATGACATTCAGCCATCCACAGGGCAAATTAGTCCCCCAGGACCATTTCTGGTTGGGGGAAATTTCATGAGGAGGGTCTAAGCTCCTTCAGCAGACCATGCTTCTGATCCAAATCAGGCTCTTGCATACATAGGCAATGTGGAGCTTCCTGAACATATCTGTGACCTGACCTGGGAAAATACTGTGAAAAGATGTAACCAGTACTTACACTTTGAATGCTCCTTGTGGGAGTAGAGGTCTATTCATCTAACAAGCTCTTTGGGTAAAGTGTTTTAGCTGGAGAGTCCATGCTGGTCTTCCTTTGAGTAGTTTAACCATGAAGATACTTCAGAGATTTCTCCTCTCCATTGGCCCCTTCATCATATCTATGATGCTCAGGCTCCTCAATAAAGTTGTGTCCATTTTTCAACCCAGTTCCTGAGTCTTTTTTTCTTCTGCATACCATGATAACAGCATTAGCTGTTTGCGCTATAAACCCACATTGCTAACTAGAGTCCTGGTTACCATCGACTAAATGCTTTTTGGCATTGCTACGGTGGCAGCTGAAGAAGTGAGATTCCTCATGTCCACCATATATTACCAGCCTCACAGAATGTTGGAAGGCTTGCAGCATGTCATTTATCCATACAGTTTATGAATTGAGCAGCCAGTAGCCTAGAAAGTTCATTGTATTTTCTCTTTTTCAAAAAACAGAACCTCTCACTTCAGGAGATTTGTGAATTAAAAGGGCCAAAGGTTTTGTGCATTGGTCGTATAAGGTGATTTCCCACGAAAGGGCAATAGGGGGAAAGGTCTAGCAATGCTTAAACAAAATATGTGGTTAACTACTTACAAACTCCTCAGTACAGGCAATTACATAGGAGGGAAAGATGGACATATGATAAAAATTGTCATGTTGCAGAAAGGATCTGGATCATTATTTTGCAAAGAAACGTCAGCACCAAGAAATAAATGAGATAGTTGTGAAACAGCTCCAGCTATGCCTGGTATGAGCAGCTAGCTTTGGGGCGAATTTCTAAATGTGCATTGGCATAACCCTTAATCCATGTTCTCTACTTCTCTACTAGTGCTCGGGAAACAAAAGAGAAAGGTGGATTAAGGACAGTAGACGTAATTGAACACATGAACACATGAAGCTGCCTTATACTGAATCAGACCCTTGGTCCATCAATGTCAGTATTGTCTACTCAGACCAGCAGTGGATCTCCAGGGTCTCAGGTAGAGGTCTTTTACATCACCCACTTGCCTAGTTGCTTTAACTGGAGATGCCGGGGATTGAACCTGGAACCTTCTACATGCCAAGCAGACGTTCTACCACTGAGCCACAGGCCCTGCCCTTTATGGAGCAAGGGCAGACCTTTTCATTGGGGGAAGGGCTTGTGGCCTGAATACATGAAGCTTCCTTGTACTGAGTCAGATCATTAGTCTGTCAAGGTCTGTTGTCTACTCAGATGAATGGCAGCACTTCAGGGTCTCAGGGCTCCACAGTCTCACCTACTATCTGATCCTTTTTAACTGCAGGTGCCAGGGACTGAACTGGGGATGCATAGGGAATGTTTTACCAGTGAGCCAAGGCCCCAAGCTCTAAACTGGGGCAAAGCTTGCTGCCCTGATGCTGCTTCCCTCCCTCAATGTAAAAAGGTCCTGATTTTGAAAGAAGTTACAGACTCATGATTAGTGAGTTTTTTTAGATCATTGATTATATAAATAAAAAATTATTAATCTACTATCTGATGTCTTGCTTATACCACTTGAAGATAATTGCATTCCTTTGTTTGCATGTTTTTCATGAGGAAAAGGCAAGAGTCCAGTAGCACCTTAAAGACTAACAAAAATATTTTCTGGTAGGGTATGAGCTTTCGTGAGCCACAGCTCACTTCTTCAGAACTGAAGAAGTGAGCTGTGGCTCACGAAAGCTCATACCCTACCAGAAAACATTTTTGTTAGTCTTTAAGGTGCTACTGGACTCTTGCCCTTTTCTACTACTGCAGACAGACTAACACGGCTACCCACTGTGAATTATTTTCATGAGAAAAGAGAGAGAACAATCGGATTTTTTTTAATGAACTTTCAGTTGAAGGTGTTGATGTTAAGAATTTGAATTTGGGTAAAACTGAGCTGAAAATATACCCCCCTCCCAATGGTATTTTTCAGATGTATTCGTCATCCCAAGTATATTTGGGGATTTTTCAGGATATCAAAAAAAAGTATTCCCAAAACATCTTGGAAATATTCGGGATTAACCAGAAAAATCGAGCCAGTGTTTGAAGGCTCCCAGATCTGTTTTCTTCCTCCCCTTTTTACCCTTTGGTTTCTGAGTCTCCCTAGAGTTTCTTTGGCTTGACAAGCTGCTTTTGTCAGTTTCAAGTCTGTTTGTTAGTTTCAAGAGGTTTTTTTCCCCCTTTTCCTTTGCTGGAATTGCTTTGCTTGGATTTGTTATGCTGTGATTCTCCAGTTTGACATTAGTCCTGTTGACCTTACACTGCCACAGTGGCACTGGGTTCTGCTGGACATCTGGACATTTCCACTTGTTCAGTTGGGCTTGCAAAATCTCCCCACCCCCACCACCACTTTGCTTGGATTTGTTCTGCTGTCTGTGATTCTGGGTTTGTCTTATTGGGCTTGCTCTGCCACAGCAGCCCAGGGTTCTGCTGGGCTTCCAGCAGCTCTGTTACAATTTTGGTGCCTGTATCTTTAAAATCAACCCTCCCCCAGCCACCCAGAAAGTTTCTCCATAGGGAATAACAACCCCCCCCCAAAATTGGACCCTCCCTATGAAAAACCCAAATACAAATACCATACCAGTATTCAGGAATATCAGGAATACTGATATCAGAATACTGACATTATATATATATATATATATATATATATATATATATATATATATATATATATATATATATATATATATATATATATATATAATATTTGCACACCCATAGTTGATGCATTTCAACATTCTCCATGCATGGATGATAACACAAGAATTCTGGTGCATCTTTTACACAAAACTGAAAACAATGGATGACTCTGACCTTTGGACAAGAAATAAATCCAATCTACAGTGAAAGGAAAAGCTACTTTATTCAAGCGAAAAGCGGGTCTACAAATACCTTATATAGTTGATAATAAGAGGGCAAGGGTTGCTTCTCTAGGTCACTTCTCTTAACATACACCAGATCAGTAGTGACAGGAAGTGCTACTTGCTGACAGCTGTTCTGTGCAGTGTGGGAAATGATTTAGTAGCTGTAGCCTGATTCTTATGGACAAGTATATACATTACAACTGATGTTAACTTGTTGGCAGCTTGTTGCAAGAGGCCACTGTATCAAAAGGCCAAGGCATCTTTAAAACAACTCGGTGCAGCTCAGCTCTTGAGGTTAATTCCTTTGCAGGTGGTTTTTGCACAGATTGGGAAATCTTTCTATCAGGAGAGTTTGCTTTGCAACTAAAAACGACTTCAGATGTTACATAACCCATTCAAGTGTCAAAGTCACTCTAGATTCTGATTCTGGTTTTTGATGTAACATTAGAAGCACAGATCTATGTATATCACCTAGGGCAAGATCCTTAGCACCAAGCACACAATACTGTATAGTACATTACATTTACAGTACATTACAAATGAATGCTCAATCGTGCCTAGTGCCATCACATTGTTTGGTCTTCATGAACTAAATTCCTCAGCCCTAGCCCTATAGAAGTCTCATCAACCAACCTCCTTACAAGACTCAGTGAGTAACCATGCCAAGAAACAATGGAATGCTCATCTGAACTAACCAGGCAAAGCCTTGGCTGCTGGTTTCCTATTACATATAATAATCAGTTTTGTGTTTGGTTATGAGGCAGTGTTCTATCATGTTTAGCAGATCTGATGTAACTAAATATATGCATCTTTCCACCATTGTGATGTGCTGCTTTTTATGAGTTTCTGTTTTACGGATTTGAATTGGCCTCATTTTAATCAAATTCACAAAGATGTCATCAGACTTGGTGTCTGTGAACTTGTCCTCCTGACCAGACAGAATCTGTGGTGGCTCCTCAGTTCTCCTTCATGTAGAGAAGGCAGAAACAACATGGATAATAGTAGCAGTGCAAGTCATAAAATGCCATGTCAGCAATGACCTCGTGGTTGACATTATCTGTATTTTATCATCTTTTTGTCTGTCTCCATCACTGCACTGTTGACTGTTGGCTCTGACCATTTTTCTGCGGCTGTTGTGAATTGGTTAACTCATGCCCCATTATGTAGCCCAGCAAAATGTTAGAACTATATCAGGCACGTTAACAGATGCCACGTTTGATTAAACTGTAATGCTGTTAAGCAGATTCCTCTGTGATGCCCCATTAGAAGGCCAGTTATGAAGAAATTACTGATCCATGAAGAACTGTCTACAGTAAGCCAGATCTGGTCTTTTTCAGAGCGCCTGTCTTCTGCAATCAAGAAACATCATCTGGCTCTTTGTTAATGGAGTACTTGGCTTAAAATAGCCACACACAAAAAGGATATAATAAAGCTATACTGAGCTGCTATATCTTTTATAACATAGTATTTTGGATTGCAGTCACTGGAAAACTTTCCATGCACAGGTCCCACAAAATAAATGGGACCCACAAATAGGACATGCATTCATATGCATCATTTGATTAAAGCAACATATAGCTAATACTCACATGCGTCAACGGGATGGATCTAACCATCCTCTAAGGAGCCCTCCTCCACTTTAAGTGGTTTTTCTTTCAATAGAAGAGCCACTTAATTTAAACAAAAGCTCCTTAAGATGGAGGGAGGTTTCACATTTTTCTCAGTGGAGTGATAGGACAGAGGTAGGAACCACCACAACAGACCATCACAGCTTTTCTGTATCTTCATATCATCACTCCAGGGTTTTTACCCCCATCTGTGGTTTATTCAAGCCACAGTTTATTATGATATCTGAAATGCAACCAGATGATATGGAAATGAGCTTGCAGTCTATGTTGGGGTTCCTGTGTACCCCATAGGCTCCATAGAAGTATACCCATTCCTCCTCTGTGTTGGGTCCCATCCACATTAAAAAGCTGCTTTTGAAACATGGGACAGTTTCTAAACTGTCTCATACGTTATTGCTTATGGAAGTACACTGGCTGTAGGAGTACAATAATTTGCTGGCACAAAAAGATGGTTGTTGGATCACATCATAGCCTGGCAGGGCCATGGGTGGTGATACTGAATATAGGTCCTCCAGCTCAGAGACACTGCAGCCATGCTTGAGCTGTGGATGCTGAAATCAGCTAAGTATTGTTTGGTTCACTAAAGGCAGAAATCTAGGTTCCTAGAAATAAATGCTAAAAGCCCGAATCGCCCAGCTGGCCTGAGCTCATCCAAACTTGGATGCTAAGCAGGGTTGTTCATGGTTAGTGCTTGGATGGGAGACCACTGAGGAAGACCAGCGTTGCCGTGCAAAGGCTGGCAAAGGCAAACCACTTCTGCTCACCCCTTGCCTTCAGCACCACTTGGAGGGTGTCACCATGAGTTGATTATTACTTGACAGAACACTGTTCATTATTATTCAGGATAAATACTAATCATGGCCAATACAGAGAAGTCATCCCTACTGTCTAATAATACATACCTATATTCCCTTTTTTCCCTGGAAAGTGTTCAAAGTTTTATATGCCAACAGTCACAGTAGCTCAGTAGCCTAGACTCAGCCCCAAAGGTTCCTCATTCAGGTCTCAAAGTCCCTGTCATTTATACAAGGATTCCGCATTAGATTTGATATCCTGCTGTCTTTTGTAGACAATCCTTCATACATATGTAGTCTAATAAAAAAGCTGGCTGCTATTTTCCCTCCAGGATTTATTAGAGTCTTCAGTTTAACCCATAACATGCAAACATTGATCAGCACATTAAGGAAAATCAGTTGCCCCCTGATTTTACTGGGAAATAAATATATGAAAGCTGATAACAGGGTACTCCTAAACAGAGTTACACTCTTCCAAGTCGGTGGAAGTCAGAGTGTTTAAAATGATGTAACTCTGTTTTGGATTGCAATGCAAGACTGTGTGTGTGTGTTTATTTAACATCTGCTATGGCTCTATGGAGCCGATACGATTTTTAAAAAGATAATGCAATGAAAAGATCAAACCGATTTTGGTAAAAGGGATTCAAATGTCAATTGCAATTTTATCCTTCACACAAGATTATACAGGCTGCTAGAGATAAACATTATTAATGTCAAATTTTAAAATGCCAATTTTCGATGATATGTCAGCGGGACACAAGAATCACGAGGAATAGGGATTCAGAGCTCGTGCTTGCAAAGTGGAAAGCCTTCCTATCTGGAACCAGGCAGCCACATCTCTGGTGGGCTGTTGGAACAATTCCCAGTACCATCTCTGTATAAGTGAATAATTTCGATTGATATTATTCGGTGGCAGCAGCTGCTCTATACAGAAGGCCAGAGCAAGCATTTGTGCTGAATTATGATTCTGTGCTACTAACCATTCATAGATGACCTGCTAAAGAGGAGACAATAAAGAGTTAGGAGTGTGTGGGATGCTTTCACACGTGTTTCCAACTTTTAAACTAAGGATTCATACACACACTCTTTTTGCTTCTCAATTTGCATTTCAAACACTCAACAAATTTTTAATGTTCAGAAATGATTAGAATTGGCTCAGCAGGTGCTGTCTCCAGTGCTTGTCCAGACTGGTTCAGGTTCGTAGATGATACATTTACCATTTGGAGCCATGGTGAAGAAAAATTAATGGACTTTCTAAACCATCTTAATAATATCCATCCAAACATTCAGTTTACCATGGAAAAGGAAATTGAGGGTAAACTCCCATTTCTTGATACCCTTGTCATCCGTAAATCAAACCTTCAGTTAGGTCACAAGGTCTACCGGAAACCAACTCACACAGATCGCTACTTACACAAAAATTCCAACCACCACCCCCGACAGAAAAGAGGAATAATCAAAACATTAATGGACCGTGCAAGACGGATCTGTGAACCACAGTTTCTCAAGGAAGAAACTAACCATCTAAATCACGCACTGCTAGCAAACGGCTACTCCAAGAATGAAATCAGAAGGGCCATTGAACCAAACAAAAATCAGAAAACTCAAGAAAAACAGTCTCCCATAGGAAAGGTATTCTTGCCATTTATTAAAGGAGTCACTGATAGGATGGAGAAACTTTTGAAAAAACATAACCTACAAACAGTGTTTAAACCCACCAAGAAAATACAACAAATGCTACGATCAGCAAAAGACAAAAGAGACCCCCTCACCTCTGCAGGAGTATATCGTATACCTTGCAGCTGTGGAGAAGTTTACATCGGGACCACAAAACGCAGCATACAAACAAGGATAAAAGAACATGAAAGATACTGCAGACTTGGCCAACCTGAGAAATCAGCAGTGGCTGAACATGGACTGACACAAACAGGACACAGAGTCTTATTCCAAGACACTGAAAGACTGGACAATTCTACCAACTATTTTGTCAGATTGCACAGAGAAGCCATTGAAATTCACAAACATCAGCACAACTTTAACAGAAAAGAGGAGAGTTTAAGAATGAATAAGGCTTGGCTTCCTGCCCTGAAAAACCTCCAGACAAAGACAACATTCAACAATAGCCATACAGATTAGTTTTGGATTACACACATTAACAGATCACTTCAGGATACAATGGTTCCATATTAACATACCATACCCTCATTAGCACATTATCTTGATACTTACAGGACAATACTTTTGCAGGACAATACTCAGCTCAAACCCAACCCCTTTCTGACTATATATTACTCTTTCTACATCCTTGACACTGAGAGACACTGTCCTTCAGTGTTACTACTCTGAAGATGCCTGCCACAGTTGCTGGCGAAACGTCAGGAAAGAAAATTCCAAGACCACGGTTACACAGCCCGGATAACCTACAAGAACCAATGAACTCTGACCGTGAAAGCCTTCGACAATACCCTCTATTTGGCATAACAAACCTACCCCCGCTGGGTTGTTATGAGCATAAAATGGAGGATAAGAGAATGATGAAAGGCACTTTGGGTCACCATTGGGGAAAAGATGGGATATACATGAAGTAAATATAGAAATAATTTGGATAAATAATGAATTAGAAACATTTTCTCCATTACCACCATCACAAATCAATTTACAAAACAGCCAGAAATCTTTCTTTTCTTTTGAGACTATTGGGGGAGGGGGTTCTTTATTTACTCAAAATGAATGACTTAATGGCTAAGAAAGCATTTGTTAATTTAATTTCAGGAGGTCAAACTTAAAGCTGCAGTTCTCCAAATGAATACACAGAGTGCTCACCCCGTGTACTTGAGCAGTGAAATTAAGGCTTTTAGTAGCTAGCAAAGCTTTGTGAATTTCATCTCAGATTCCTAGGTTTGGACCTGTGGCATTGTGTTTTGCTGAAGAAATACACTAAAAGCACAGTCCTATAATCAATTTCTCCAGTCTAAACCCATTGATTTTGCTGTACTTAAGACTGCATAGGACTATTCCATAAGAATGTTCTTCCAGTGTACTGAGGATTCCACGTTGTTATTTGACAAGCTCTGTGCCTAAAGAAATGTGAGATATTTGCACTGGTTTTATATTACATTATATCAATAATAAAATAGTTTGTTTTTTCCTCAGTGTTTGACTGATTTATATTTTTTATTCATAAATGATAGTGGAAAGTACCTTCAAGTTGTTGCCAATGTATGGTGACCCCATAGGGTATTAAGGCAGGTGATGAACCGAGGTAGACCTGGACATCTTTGGTTGTTTCCCATCCAAGTACTAACCACATATATATATTGCAATATACGCAATATATATACATTGTGTATATTGCAAGATGAAGAGAATATCTGGTTATCTACCTATTTATCTATCATCTATTATACACACACACACAATTTTAATGTGAGTAATCAGAGGGAACACATCTTCTTTGAGATATTACTAACTCTCTGGGGTGGTTAGGGAAAAACAGGAGCACACTAGACTCTTGTTCTGATTAGTCATTGTTACACTGCAGCACACGTATGCCTATACATAATGAAGAGAGAGAGGGAGGGAGATTCCATTTGGCCATATGATGTTTACATGGAGACAGTGTGCTCATGGCTTTTGGCTGTAACACTGAATACCAATGTGGTTCCAAGTAGGGCTGTTGATTCGTTAAAAACCAAACCAAAAAAATACTGAATAAATGCCAACTCAGTAAATTTCTGGTTCAGGTATACCGAATCAGCAAAATCCGGGAGGTTGGCAAAGCCGAATTTGCCATTCCCGAATATCCAGCTTTCTGCAGGGGCATTTAAACCCAAATCCGAATTATACCAAATGTTTAAAAATTCAGCAGCCCTAGTTCCAAATAGAATTTGAATGCTTCATTTCTTAAGCAATATTGTTGTTAAAAACAAAGGAGTAGCAGATGCTTTAAGTCCACATATTTCTTGTAGAGCTTTAATTTGTTTACAAATGTTTAAAGCTTTTTGAGATCGACATCATTGGACCAGGGCAAAGAAACATGTTGTGCCTTGTCAACTCTAGTTATAGCAGTGACTTATCAAAAATCTGAAAGTATTGGGCTATAGTTGCTCAGGGAAAAGAGACAGCATTTTGTTCACCAACACTGGTGCCCTAGACTATAAACCAGATGCTGTAAAAACACCTGTGCTTAATCTTCTGTACTCAGTAATTGTTATGCTGGTCGTTGACTGTATTCAATAAATGAATGAATCTTCTGTACTTATGTTCTGAAGAACACTTAAAGTTTATAGCATCCACACAGCAGATGTCTATCTGGACACACTCTCCTGTAACAAAGGCATGGCCTTGATTATTAATGAAGTATAAACAATTGTTTTGCAACACTCATCTTCTGTTCTTACTTTGGTTCTGCTGTTGGCACTAGGTCACCAGGGATGTGTTGGACCCTTGGTACTTGGTGGGTGAAGTTTCAAAAGATTCAATGATATCATTATTTAACAGCCAATGTTGTTCAATCTCTATGTGAAGATACTGAATGAGATAATCTGGGTACATTGGGGACACTGGGGAATCATTACTATCCAGATGATACCTGATGATACCTGATACTTATATTTCATGAACAAAGCACTCAACAGCTCCCAGCTCTGCTGCCAGCTGTGGTTAGTAAGCTGTGGTCGACTGGACAAGGGTGAACAGATTAAGAATGAATCCATATAAGTCAAAAGTAGGTTTAGTAGGAAATCCTTGTTTTCCTGTGATAGATAGGGTAAACCCAAACCCAAAATTTACTGATTTTTTTTTCATGACCCTAATACAAACCAAACTGGGGACTGCTCAATCATGCCTTGTCCCATCTTATTGGCTGGGCTTCAAGAACTCAATGCCTCAGCTCTGGCCCTGTGGGAGTCTCAAGCGCCACTCAAAACTGGAGCAAGGTGAAAAGGTAATTATCATATTTCTTTTTAAAGTTGTGACCTGCTTTAAGCATGCTGCAAAAGTTGATTAGGAGTGTTTTAAACTCATAAATAATCTTTCACATTCAAATGCAGAAGTATCCATAACTGGGAATACTAAATAAGATTCAAATTAACAAGATAGGATGTTAATTGGAAGAATTTGCTTGATAATTTCCTTCTGAATTGTTAACCCCTAAAGAATATGACTAGATCTTTGAACAAAACACATATGACAGCTCCATTCATGTGCTTCTTTTAGAATTTTCTGGTAAATAAATACAGGTATAAGAAATAGAAATGATTTTTAAATGTTGACTGTGCATATAGTGTTTTTAAAGCAATGCAAAACACAGATGAAGTGTTCACACACATTATCACATCCAATCACAGAAAGAAGTTTATGTAATGTAAGTTTAAGAGTGCTTGAGCACATTTATTCATTGATGTATTCATTGATTTGTTATGATTGAATAGCATACTGGCAGAAGGGGTATTGTTGTATGGGTGATAGAAAACAGAATGATGGCTTAAAATAATACATTATTTTTCACACACGGAGACCCCAATATGGATGGGAAGTGCATGTGTAATATCTACAGATTTGTGATTAGGGTTGTGCATATTGATAAACCTGAACCAAAAAAAGCCTTTTCGGCTTCTTTCAAGCTGAATATTAAAACTGGAAATAAAGCCGAAACCAGATAGCCAATTGCCAAATCAGCCAAATAGTTATTCAGCTTTTTTCAGCTTTGGCCTTCCCCAGGTTTTTCCCTATGGGAATTTTTTTAATTAGCTCTGGGGGAGACATTTTTGGGAGGTAGTCTTTCCTTGCATGAACCCTGAAGTTTGTTGAAGTTTACAATGCTTCTCTATGGAGGAGGGTGTCGACACCTTCGGGACCCCATAAGATTGGACCTCCTGTCCCAAACTTTACCAAACCTAAGGGTTCATGCAAGGAGAGTCCTTTGAAGCTACCCTGAAAATTTGGGAACGCTACCTCCAAAAGTGCTCCCCCGGAATAATTTTAAAAGTACTTACTTTTAATTTTAAAAGTACTTACTTTTCACAGTCTGTAATGGTCACATTCGTACCCAACAGTTGTGGGAAAACTCAGTTTCCCATGAATGCTTGCAATAGGCCCACACAAGGCCTTATGTAACATACATAAGTTGAAAGGGAAACAAAGAAGAATAAAATGCTCCTCCCTCAAACAGGCAAAGTTACTTACAGCCCATTCCTCATTGGAATGGCCGCACCGGATGTTGGAGGCAAACTAGCGCCATTGCCTCCTAAAGGAAACGGCGCCAAAAACCCGTGCAGCCCTCATAGAGTTGCATGGGAAATATGCCAGCAAAAAGCTGGCATATATTTGTAAAAAGAAAAAGAGGCACTCCCAAGCCGAAAGGGCTCAGGAGGCTGACTAACGTCGGCCCCGCCCCCGGCTGGCGCCATCACACCCCGGGAACGCCTCCTGGGCTGCCAGAACACCTCCCGGCTCACCGCTGCGGCCTGTGCCGGCGGCCAGAGGCCGGTGGGAGAAGGCGGCAGCCAAGGAGCAGTGCCCAGCCCTGCACGCCGGCGCTGGGGCCACTAATGCCGGCGTGTGCCTTCCGGGCACTGGCAGTGTGGGCCCCTGCGCCGGCAGAGGCTGTAGTCAGCCTCCTAAGGGATTTGGGCCTGATTTTCAGGAATGGGCCCTTAGTCAGCTGCTATCGCATTCTGCTTGCTTGTAGGTCCTGGGAAGAATCAGCAAGAAGAAAGGAGGCATAAAATTGTTCAGCTCTTCCAGGTATGATTGACAAAACTGGAGTGATATACTGATGTTGGATATCATTATAAAATGGGCAGCGTGGCAAAACATGTTCAATAGACTCTACTTGTTGATATGTTGGACTGCCAGTTGAGCTTGTGAAGGTGGACTTTGAATTCTGCAAACACACTGTAAATGATCCATGAGCCCTCTTTATGCATGCCTTCTTGCCAAGATGTAATTTTTACTATGACAATTAAGCTACAGGTGTACTGCTAGTTGAATGAAGAGAAAGCTCATCATCTAAATCAGGGGTGTTGAACTCATTTGTTACAAGGGCTGGATATGACATAAATGTCACTTGGTTGGGCCAGGCCATGCCTTGCCAGCCCAGACTGGGGGGGGGGGGCAGATCAAGTGTGTGTGTGTGGGGGGGGCTGCCTCAGCTGGTGAGTCCACAGTGGGCTTGTTAGCCCAGACCAGGACTGTGTGTGTGGCTGACTCGGCTGACTCATGGACTGGATAAGAGCTCTTAAGGGGCTGGATCTGGCTCTCGGGCCATATGTTTGACACCCCTGATCTCGATGTTGCTATTCTTATTATTGGAGGAGGGGTACCACAGTGCAAATGGTTTAATCATATAGTTTAAGCATATGGTATTGCCTGTATGTCCAATAAAAAGTTAGGTATACTTTGCATATTGAATGTTCATAATGAACTACTTGGAAATCGCACACCAAATAACTTTTGCAGGAATAATTCAACAAATAAATTGAGAGAAGGAAAACATTTGAGAACATAATAATTTCTTCACTGACACTTCACAAATGGAAACAGAGGCTAAGTTTGTCAGATAAATGACAGATCATGCATTATTCAACAAGTGTCACAACACAGAAATTATTTACACAACCTAATACTCTACAACATATTCAAAGGGGGGTGGATGGGATTCCTCACATCTTGCAAGAAGAACAAAGGACAAAATAGACATTTTCATGTTTGGATTCACAATCAAAAATTCAGTTATTCTTTGACAAACTGTCAAAATCTGCAGAACATCAACTGTATCAGAAAAACATCCGAAATATGCCCCTTCCTTCTCTGCTATTAATATTAGACAACAGATGAGAACAGCCAGGTTTATAGTCTTTCTGCATTTTTGATGTGCTTGGCATGTTTTAAAAATTCTTTCTTTAAAACAAACAGAAAAAAGAGAACAAGAAGGGAAAAAACCTCAAAACCCAGTAACTAATAAAAAAGAACAAAGAAAAAAAGGGGGGAGGAAAGTATATAGAGAGTGGAAACAAAAATGTAACAACAGTGCTGGCAGATCTACAAATAAGTTTATATAAAAGATTTCCAAATATCTAAAAATAAGTCTATATGCCATGTGTTCAAATATTGATACAGTTGTTCTAAATGGTTTTATCTGAAGTAGAAATCACCCATAGTTCCTTTTTGCTTCCATGTTGTGTGCATAGTGTTGTGAACGTGCAGACTGCCTCAGTTTACAGTCCATTAAGTTCATAAGAATCTTTACCACTCACCTTCTTCCTTCTTCCATGGAGTGATGAAAGGAATGATATGCATAGTAGCTCTCCCATATCACATTGTTCCTTCTTATATAGAAACATGCTTTGGTTAAAAGGAAAGGAAATGTAGTAAATATCTTGCCAATGCACTACTATTGTATGTCTTCTCAGTCATATGGGTCAAGTTGAGCAATGAAAGCACATGAAAGCAATTCAAAAAGAGCAAAGAAACAAAAGAAAGGGGATGCTGTGGCAGTCCCTAATAATTACTGCAAACTACTTTATATTACTGAAGTGCAAGACAATACTAATGGTTTTGTAGTCTTGTTGACATAGATTTGTCCCAGATCTGGTGCTTAACAGACAGTCAGGTAACAAAATGTACAAGGAATAGACCCATGCCATTTCCAGGCCTGTCTCTGGAGACTATTCCATGCATTGGGAGATGGAGGTCTAAGGCCTTTAAGTCATATATTCAGTGAATGATGCTTTTATATTCCCAGGTACTGGCATATCAAGGAGCTCAATCAGGGTTGTGTTGATGGGCCATTAGTCTTCTGGGCAAGCAGTTAGGGTTGTGCATATCGATATACCGAAACTGAAATTAAACCTGAAAAAGGTCTTTTTGGCTTCTTTTGGGTTTAATTTAACCCGAATATTAAAACTGGGAATAAAGTCGGAGCTGGATAGCTGATCGCCAAATCAGCTGAATAGGTATTTGGCTTTTTTTGGCTTTGGTTTCCCCCAGGCTTTTCCCTATGGGGATTTGTTTGATGAGCTCTGGGGGAGGCAATTTTGGAGGTAGATTTCCCAAATTTTCAGGGTAGCTTCAAGTGACTCTCCTTGCATGAACCCCAAAGCTCGGTGAAGATTGGGTTGGGAGTCCAATTTTATGGGGTCCCGAAGTGGTTGCCCCACCTTCTCCATTTATTTATATTTATTTATTTTTCAAATAAACTTTACAATGCTTCTCTATGGAGGAGGGGGTTAACTCCTTCAGGACCCCATAAAATTGGACCCCCTCTCCCAAACTTTACCAAACTTTGGGGCTCATACAAAGAGAGTTCCTTGCAGCTACACTAAGAATTTGGCGACTCTACCTTAAAAAATGCCCCCCTTGGGAGAATTTTAAAAGTACTTACTCTTCACAGTCTGTAATGGTCACATCCGTACCCAAGAGCCATGGGAAAACTCAGTTTCCCATGAATGCTTGCAATGGGCCTGTGCAAAGCTATTTCTACCCATAGCTTTGTGTGGGCCTATTGCACAGAACAGAGGTGATTTGGCATTGCCTGCCTCTGTGTGGCAACCCTGAGATTTCCTTGGTTGTGTCCATCTAAGTACTAACCAAAGCCAACCCGGCTTAGCTTCTGAGATTGAATGATATCGGTTTAGCCAAGGCCATCCAGGACTGGGCAGAACTTAGTTACCCTGTCTAAATATGAAAAACTTGCTCATTAAAAGAATAGGAAAACTGATGAAAAATGTACAATGTACAATGCTTTAATTCAATGCAATAAATCAACAACACTTTCTATATGGTGTGGCCCAAAGATTTCATTGTAGATATATCTGTATGATGACTATACTTTGAAACGAACAAACATTTTTGCTATCATATATAGTGGTTAAAACCTCTTGAACTGACCATTAAACTTAACTGTGCAATACTGTATATAGATACATTTTATTTTAATGGTGTGTGTTTGTGTATAATGCTATCCCATTAGCAGAGCCAAGAGTTTTTTGTTTTGTTTTTGTAAAAATATCTTGTCCCCACCTAAAAAAAAAAAGGTTAATACATAGTGGAATGAAATAAGCAAATGTTACCACACTACCTGCATTGAAAAGCATACAATCTCTACAAGTGAATCTTCTTAAATTAAAATAGAATCCACAGTACCAAAGACTTTTGATGAGAATCTAAGTCCATTATTTTTGAACACAAGCACTGTGATGGCTGTTTAGATTTGCTGCTCTTTGTAGGTTAGAAATGTTCTATAAAGGTTGGTTTCTTCCCACTCCCCAAAAAGACAAAGGCAAAATAACAAATAGAAAAGGACATCAGGAATTTCCATCAAAATTACTTGTCCAAATAAGCCAGTTATCACATATGTATCTAAATCGCATCTTATGTTTTCCAGTTATTCCGTCTTGAACATGATTGCCAACATCTAGAAAATTTCATCACAAGATGAAATTTTCTTCCCAGTGCAGTCAAGAGAATTTGCAATGGGAAACAAAGAGAACAATCCTAAGCAGGTCTACTCAGAACCCCGTCGAGTTCAATTTAATGGGGCTTACTAATAGGAAACAGTTCTGAGGATTGCACTGAAAATGACTGATTCCCCCCCACACACACACACACACTGGGTTTTTCTTGTGGGTTGAGATTTCATTCATGTATGCTAAAACTATGTAAGCTGTACATAGTAACAAAGGGATAGGGATGATTTTGAATATCTCATGCCAGTTGTTCTAACCTCAAAGACCCTGATTAGATTCCTCATCTCCTTTGTGTAAACTGAACCTCTAATTCTTTGTTTTCACACCATGTTCTGTTTCCTGGCACCAAATTTTCTCCATAACATGTACATATTCATTGTACATTAAGGAATCAGCATTATACATTATTTATATATGGTTAGGGTTGCCAACCTCCAGGTTCTGGCATACACATGCACAAGATCTTTCAGAGACCTGCTTGTAACCAAAATACCACGTTCAATAGCGTTGTCCAGATTACCAAAAGGGAACTTTAAATGTGGATCCTGTCAGAGCTGCAGATTTATGTTGACAGTCCGAGAAATTACCAATCCAGTAACAGGTCGTACTTTTAAGATTGAAAGCTTTAATAACAGATTCACGTTACCTTATTTATGGTATTACATGTGCATGCCAATATTGGTATACATCAAGACCTATCAAATATCGCATCAGCGAACATAGATCTAGGATCAGAAATCACACATTAGAAGCACCTCTGACTCCACACTTTCTTGAAAGAAATCATACTGACGAAGAATTGTCTTTCTTTGTTCTATGGTGCTTCATTAATACACATAATTATGACAGAACAGATATAGATTTGATACTTAGACGTCAAGAATCTAAGTATATACACCTCCTCGACACACTACACCCTAAAGGTTTAAATATGTCTTTACATTTGACATGCTACTTATAGAGATATTTTTTTGTACTTATGTCTTTGACGTGAAATGGTTTCTGTATCCTTAAATCTTTAAAACATGGTAAATTTAGGACCACTCATTAATCAGGTGACTAGATCCTTTAAATGAGTCTTGTGAGCATGATTACATTGCCAACGCATAAGCCAGTTATTAACAGCTAGCGTGTAAGTATATTATTTTATATACCTTTGTTAATTGGATTGATTCTGTTAATTATGCCAGATTGTGCTGTATATATTGTTATTTTGTTCATATAGTGGTCTCTGAGGAAGGCTTTTTTAGCCGAAACAGAAAAATTACCGGGCTTCTGTAGAAGTGGAAGTGATATCATACACACCTCTTGGACTTAAAGAAAAAGAAACGGACCTTAAGAAGGACCTACTATTTATGGAATGACTATACATGCATACATGTTATGAATTAGGCATTGCCCCTGTATTCCTTTGTTGTTGTTGTTGTTGCTTGATGGTATTTCATTTCACAAGCATACATAGTGGATATGATACTTTAATAACCACGAGTTGTATAAAATTTGTTTATTTTGTTTAATTGCAATTGGTTGCTGTTTTTGTTTCCCTATTAACTTACAGCAAAGCTAACCAGTGTTTGCTAAACCCCCAGGTTCTAGCTGGAGATCGCCTGCTATTACAACTAATCTCCAGCCAATCTAGAGCAGGTCACCTGGAGGAAATAGCCACTTTGGCAATTGGACTCTATGGTATTGAAGTCCCTCCCCTCCCCAAACCCTGCCCTCCTCAGGTTCTGCCCCTAATTCCTCCGGAGGGAAAGAGGGACGTGGCAACCCTATATATGCTACAAAATAATGTATATTTTATATACAAATACTCTAGCAATTGTTCAAAAAACCCACAATCTATAAAAAGCCATTGTAAAAAGCATAAATAGGGAAACCATGGGCAAAAAATGTAAAAAAGAAAACATTTGCAAAGTTTATAAATTTCTACAGCCCTAACTAGGGCTGTTGAAAAAAAATGCGGTAAAATTCAGATTCGGCAAAATCCGGCCTGTTTTGATCCGGGAAATGCCGAAGTCCGAACTCCCTCGCTTCGGATCCATGGAATTTGGCGCAAGATTTGAGTTCGGGGAAAAATTCGGCCGAATAAAGCCATAAAAACCACATTCCAGCCATTCCGTGGCTGCAGGGGAATGAGCCCCCAAACTTTCAGCGTAGCTTCAGAGGAGCCTTCTTGCAAGAACCCCCAAGTTTTGTAAAGATGGGATTGGGGGGGGCAAAAAAGTCCCCCCTTTCCCTATTGGGATGAATGGGATCAGCCGATCTTGTGTGCATCTCGAGAGCGGCAAATCCAAGGCAAAACCCCCGTGCTTAAATGGAATCATATTGGATTACCCACTCCTCCCAGTCCCTCCTGATGGAACAGAAGACATCCACAGTAAGACCCCTTTTCGGGCTTTAATCTATAATTTTTTTCCATATGTATGTGGGGGGGGGGAGCAGAGTCTGTGTGTGGGGGGCAGTTTCTGTGGGGAGGAAGCCAAAGGAGGCTTTCACCCATTCTGCCGAGGGGTGTGTGACCCCTCACCTCTGCGGGAGTGTATGTACTGCTTTTAAAGTTTTAAACTTTGAAGTTGAGTCTGTGCGGCGGCTAGAGAGTCTCTCTCTGCTTGGGAGGTTTTGCCTTGGATTTACCGCTCTCTAGACGCATAGGATTGCCTGTTGCCATTCATCCCAATAGGGAAAAGGGGGGACCCCATATTTCGCCCCCCCCATCCCATCTTTACAAAACTTGCGGGTTCTTGCAAGAAGGCTCCTCTGAAGCTACACTGAAAGTTTGGGGGCTCTACCCCCAAAAATGCCTTCCCAGAGCCACGGAAAGGAGCGAATGTGCACACGCCCCCCGCCCCATGGGGATCTCTTTCTCTCACAAACAGATACTCTCTCTTTCTCTCCCCGGGCCGCGCAGCAGCTGGGCTCACATGCTCAATTGCGACTGATTGGCCAGAAGAAGACCCTGCTTGGCCACCGATTGGCCGCGGGAGAATGCTGCTTACTGACGCTTATGCTGTTGCGCCAAACCCTGAATTTGCCGAATTTATTCACTGAACACCCCGAACTCGCTGAATTCGGCTCCCCGTTTTCCCGCCTTTTTTGAGTTTGGTTCCATCCGAACTAAAAACCGCCAAATCAGGGGAAATTCGGCTGTTTTTCGGTTCGGGATGAACTGAATCGACAGCCCTAGCCCTAACCTTTTTTTGTGTGTGTGTATTTGTTAAGTGCCATCAAATCCTATAGTGCTTACTCAGAAATTAAGTTTCTCTGTATTCACTCGGGCTTACTCCTATGTAAACATGCATACAATTGCAATCTTAAACCCTAATACTGTAATTGGGATTAAAATTCTTTATATTCTTTATATACTTGATCTTCAACTTTTCCAAGATTGGAGTCCAGCCTTACCAATCAGACATCAATAGTGTCCTACCAAGCATGAAGAAGAAGAGCTACACTGATGAGTCACTGGCAGGGAGGGGAGTTCTTTTCTGCAAATGAAGCATTGGTGGACCAATTGAAAGACATGGGAGGTTGCCTCCTTGCTCCTCTCTTATTTAATCTATACCTGAATGATATGACAACCAATTTCTCAGAGTTTTGCCACCCCCCCAAAGCTTGCAAGTCATCCCACCCCAATTCTACTCTATGCTGATGATGCAGTTCTCCTGTCCAGCACAAGAATTGGTTTGAAAAGGTCTTTGCAAACTTTTTCTGAGTACTGCTCTAGGGAAGGTCTTAAAATAAACCATCATAAATCTAAGATTATGATCTTCACTAAGAGGAGAAAAATGCCTTTTTTTCGCTGGGTATTAGATGGCTTTGAGGTTGACCAAGTCAAGGAGTTTGTTTACCTTGGCATTCTGTTTTCTCATAACCTAAATTCGAATGCCCATCAAAAAGCAGTGTCCAACAAAATTAAACCTGGGGTTGGTGCTATTGTCAACTTTTTTCACACCAAAGGTGGCAAATATATTCCAGGGGCTATTCAGGTTTTTAACCTGAAAATTACCCCAATTATCCTCTTTGGTGTTGCCATCTGGATAACAGTCATCAATGAATCTATAGATCGTCCACTGCTTCAGTTCTTACAAAAACCCCTAAATGCCCCTCGATGTGTTGCTGGCGTTACTCTTCATTCCGAGTTTGGCCAAATGTCACTTGAAGCTAGGGCGTGGTTGGCCGCCTTTAAACTACACCTTAAACTGTGCTTTAGTACTGAGGGGTTCCTAGCTTCTCTGAAGCATTACCCTTTTCAATCCTCATGGCAAAAAATCTTAGATGAGAAACTGTCGTTGGGCTTCTCGCAGGATATGTTATTAGATCTTGGGAAAACTGAAGCTTTTACCAAAATTAAAAAGCACATTAAAGAGCTTGATTATAACAGCACTACTTTTCATGCTTGTCGCGTCTGTTCATCCCAGTTCTTCGGAATACCCCCTCCACATGGTCTGCCTGCCTATACATATTATCTGACAACTCCTCGTCTCTGTAGAGCTTTTTGCTTGGCTAGATTGAATGCTAACCCTTCTATGGTAATGCAGAGCAGAATTCTGAATATACCATACTCAGACAGGATCTGCCCGTGCTCTTCTGGCTCTATTGACTCATTAGCCCATGCCCTTTTGGAATGCTGCTTTTATGAGGAACTTCAATCGCACTATATTTCCCCCCTTTTAATATACAAATCCAATGCCTCTGTGACTGACATAATGCCTTTTTTACTAAGCGATAGGGACCCCAAGGCTACATTGTCAGTGGCAAGATTTGTTTCAATCCTTATATCCCTTATATCTAACACTAGATATATGCTGCTCAAGATCAATTGATCAAGGAGCTTCTAAGGGACAAAAGGAAAGGAAAGGAAAGGAAAGGAAAGACATGGGAAGTGGATAGGCTTTGGGAAGGAAGAGAAGGCAAGAGAAGAAGGTGTGGGTTTTTTTTTTAACTTGCTTGTGCTATGTAGAACCCTCTCTTGTATTAAATTACCATGCCTTGTTGTCCTGATGCTCTTCACAAAAAGGAGCAGGAGGGAAGGTATTCTTGCTCACTGCAAATGGATACTAGCAGCAGCAGGCCCTTCCAACAAAGTCATTTCAAAATTGTAGCTCTAGAGGAAATTTCAGTTTAGCAGGTAGGTCTTCACAACACACCTGAGGGTCCTTACCCATGGATTGATGATTTAAATAAAGTTACCTTTCATTCCCTTCATCTCCCAGTGGTTTTTCCATTGAATAAAATTCCTAAGACATCTTCACAAGATGGAGCTTCTCACTAAGAAAGAGACTGATGAAGGTTCCGTGAGGAATTATCAAAGAATCCTGCAATGCACAAAGTTGTTGCCATTCATGTAATTTTGCTTTTAACAAAGTGAAAATGATGGCGTTAAGAGGTTGGCTTCACAAACCTCTTGATATCACACTTAAGAAAGATGCTCTTTTGCTGTCAAAGTAGATTTATTTTTAATGTTTCAGTTCTGATGACTCAAACAACTTTTCAGCTAAAGCTGGTTTATAATTCATTTTTAAGTCTTTCTAAGTAAAATAATTTCTAGAACAGAGCCAGTTGCAAAGCAGAGGATTGTGAAGCATGAAAGAAAACAGAGAAAATATGACATTGCCCTGAAATCTGGAGTTTGGAAAATTATATTTCTAGACCTTTTCCCCTCAGCTTTTCCCCTACATTAACCCCTCTGCCTTGTGCTCCTCCACTGACATTTTTCTCATATCAGTCACTATACAGCATTAATGACCTTGATGACTTAGCATCGCCCTATCTACAATTTCTCAATTGACCTATTTGACCCAAACAATTGACCCATCGATTCCAGCATTTGGTCACAAAGAAATGTAAGATTTCATCACCTATTAGTTATCATTTACCTATAGGAGGAACGCATACTCTTTGGGTCTGACTGAATTATTTGTAAATATATGTATTGAAATGGCTGCTGGTTTCTTATAGCACACACTTTGATCATTCTTCTTAAAGATGCATCTAGTTCATTAGTTGTTTTTTTTTATCAGAACACTCAGCACCCAGAAGTGGGCTCAGGGTAACAATGAATTCTCCCACTTTCATTGCAAGTTGTCTTTTTGAGCTCCCAGCCACCCTAATCTGTGGACAGGGTTTAGGGCATGTGGATCAGAGCCAGATTGAAAGATCTTGCCAGGGAACTGAGCACCATCCTGGCTTCCCTCTGGCAGTCTTTGCCTCTTTCATAAGTGGTGGCCTGCATTTGTACACTTCTGATGGCTCTTTCCTGCTTCCAGTTCCTGCCTTGCATGAGAAAAGTCAGTCATCTCTCTGTGTGGTGGTGTGGCTATCTAGTCTCTTCCAGAACATTCCTTACTTATGAATAAAATAATCACATCTTTCAGGCCTTGTGTGATTACAGAGGCAACTAACAGCATTCTTTTTTCTATCTGCAATCTTTGTTTTAAACAACTAATTTACTTAGGACAGGTTATGTTGACGGTTTCCAACTAACCTTCTCAGATAATAGCGGGTAACCAGTGTTCAATTTACTCTGAAGTACACTTATTGATTGCTCCCTTTCTAGCTATAATCAGATAAATAAACCAATGAATAACACTCAACTTTATCATCATTTCTTTCAGCACTGGGCTACTGTTTTCCTGATTTGCTAAGGAAGAGAACCTCACTCTCTGCAGTGCAGGCCATCTGCTTTCTCTCTGTGACAGACAAAGCACATGCCCCTCCTTGGTCCATCAATCATTCACTTTAGGGGCAATGAAGTAAATCAAAGATACTCAGAGAATCACCCTGGCCATCTTTAACTACCATATTCTGTTGCTCTAACCATCCGCAGAAATCAATATTTCTATTGAACAGCTTTTCTACATCCTCATTTTCTAGTAATGAGTGCTGTTCTCCAAGCCCATGCATGGCTGCACTGTTTATTTGGTTTGGACTCAGTTGCAAGGAGAAAAAATTCAATTTAAGTAGTTTTTCTTAATTTTCTATTTTCAATAGTCTAGGGTTGGATTGTACTGGGGGAGGGAGAGATCTGCTCCTGGCAACTCTTGTCAAGCAGGAAAAAAAGATTTATAATTACTTTTAGAAGTGGTTTCTAATACTATTAGGCACTTACATTGAAGAGCCTAGAAATATATTTTCCATCCTCTGTAGGCAATCACTTGATTGGTGATTATCTGAATGATCATGCACTCAACCTGCAATCTTAAGTTTTAAAAGAGTGGGTATTTATACAGACACAGCCACCCACCGGCCTCTGAAAGCAGTTGTTTTCAACAACTTGCCGGTATTGCTTTTTTATTCAGCATCTGTCACTTCAGATGTTGTAGTGCAAACACACTTCCTTATTGCCGTCAGGAGCCTGGGTGTGATTTTTGATGCCTCCTTAACTATGGAGGCTCAAGTCACAGCCATGGTTAAGGCGGCATTTTACCATCTCCGCCAAGCCCGGCAGCTGGTGCCTTACCTCTCCCACCCAGACCTAGCTATGGTTATCCATGCGACGGTCACCTCTAGGCTAGACTACTGTCACTCGCTCTATGTAGGGCTGCCCTTGAGACTGACCCGAAGGCTCCAGCTGGTACAAAATGCAGTGGCGAGGCTCCTTACAGGGGCCTTGCCCCAAGACCATATACAGCCAGTGCTTTGTCAACTGCACTGGCTCCAGCTGGAGTATCGGATCAGGTTTAAGGTGCTGGTTTTAACCTTCAAAGCTTTACACGGTCTGGGACCCTCGTATCTTTGGGACCGCCTCTCCTGGTACACCTCTCGAAGAGCATTACGCTCTATTGATAAAAATCTGTTGGTGGTCCCCGGCCCAAGAAATGTGCGGCTGTCCTCGACCAGGGCCAGGGCCTTTTCAGTCCTGGCCCCGGCCTGGTGGAATGCTCTGCCGGATAACATCAGGGCCCTGCGGGACCTGAAGGAGTTCCGCAGGGCCTGTAAGACAGAGCTATTCTACCAGGCCTATGGTTGAGGATGGCCGCAGGTGAGATTAAGTAAGATCTGTGCTGGCCTCCCTACTCATCACCCTCTGTTTTTGATCTACTTGAGGGTGGACAGCCGAACCGATGATATACTATGGTTGGCCTTACCTGCTGCAGTATGCACTTAAATATGGTGGCCATCTTTTTAATTAGTCGTGTTGTTTTGTGGTTTTATAGTTATATATTTTATTCTTACTGCTATATTGGAATTTTTAGTGTTGTAACCCGCCCTGAGCCCTGCTTTGCCGGGGGAGGGAGGGGTTGGAAATGTGAAAAATAAATAATATAAATAAATAAATTATTGTCATGGATCCTATGTTCTTTGACTCAGCGGGAAAGTCTCACAAACTGTGTGTTCCAAACTGTGCATAGAATTACACCCAGACTTGAATAACATGGTAATGCTATGCTGAAAGCCAGTACTGGGTATGATTAGGGACTGAATCAGAGAAGTAGGCCTGTGTAACAGAAACCCTAAAACTTGCTAAGGCTCAAGAGTGTGCCTAGAGCATTTGGAATCTGGACCCCTAAATATTCCATTAGAATGAGGTATTCACTTCCATTCCACATTGGACTATTCTGGCAGATTTAATCCCTTTTGGACAAAGGACAATTCGGTTTAGACCAGACCATCTGTTTGTCACTGAAGTTCAAATCCATTACCAGGTGCTTGATGGAGGTAGCACAATATTGTATATGGCTCTGATTGGTAAAAGTAGATCCTGAAATCAAAGATGGGGATTTGCATGGGACTGAAGAAAT